>NW_028145632.1:0-235000 GCF_977016875.1 Pavona decussata | reverse complement strand
CTTCCCCAAAGATCCCCAAACAAATGCTTTCGACTGAAATAAAATCTGACGTGGAGACGTGGAGATTTTGGAAGCCAACTGACAAACTTTGACGTGATTGACATATGACAGAATGGCAGATCCTGCCGATTTCCGAATGTTGGGAAAAATATTTGAAGGATAATAAACACAATAGCCTCCATTTGACTTTGAAAATATGCTCAGATATTTGTCCTTGGACATTATCTGCTCGTCGAAGCTCACGGTTTTCCTCGAGCTTCGCTCTCGTAAAACTGTTCGCTTCTCGGAACAGATAATGTCCGCGGACAAATATCTGAGCATATTTTCGCGCCAAATGGAGGCTATTGTTTATGTAGTTTCAGAGATACGGATACGGGATATTCGCAAAAAATTGCAACATGTCAGATGTTTGATGAGAAACGTTCTAGGATTACTAAATGCATGCGCTCTTCTGTATTTTTGTTGATGATTAGATATAAATGAAAAATACATAAGTGTAAAACAAACCGTTTTTGATTTTCTTAATGATAAAAATAATAATGAAGACCAGCCAAACACGACTCCTATTGGTCGAGATAAGAAGTACATAACCTTCAAAGCTTTGCTCTTACGAACACGTCTTTTAAAGATCTTCCTTTTCTGTATCAAAGTAGGGGAGGATCTTTGTAGATCTCTCTTAGCAGAGCCTGGTTTTCTATCAAATGCCATTTACTCATTAGAATGGTGTTTAGGTTAGGCACAGATGGGCGATATTCCGTAACAAACGGCAAAATGTTTTTACGCTTTTTTGTTTGTTTTGTAGTGTCGACAATCTTTCGCTGAAATTGACTTCTCAGAGAGTTTTATCTGTAAGGTTATCAATCAGGGTTTGAATAGAGTGATGTTTTCTTCAAATTTTGTTTCTGAAGAGTTTGCCTCTGAGATGCCTTAAGGCTTCGCTTTTGATAAAGCCTTTCCTGACGCCTGGAGGGTGGCAGGAAGAAAAATGCGTGTACTGGAACGGTTTGAAGTGCGTGCGCACGTCAACTTTTGATTCTTCTTTGAATCTTTCGCCCTTGTATACACATTTGTCAAGGAAAGTGATTTCAGCCGTGAATTTTATGGTCGCATGATAGTTGTTGGCTAGCTCTATAAAAGTTTGAATTTCTTTTTTGCGTGAGTTCCATAGAGAGAAGACATCATCGATGTATCTCTTCCACCTAAACGGTTTTGTAGCACTACGGCTAATTATTTCTGTTTCGATCTCTGCCATAAAAATACTGGCAAAAGGATACTGCCATTTTTGTACCCATTGCGGTCCCGTGTCTTTGGAGGTGGTTTTTGCCATTAAAGTGGAGAGAGTTTTCCTTTAGGATAAGTCTAAGCATATCCCCGAGGTAGTGAGTTGGAATGGGAGGTTTATTTTTGTGGAATGTTTCGTATGCTTTGCATGCAATTCTAATTCCTTCCTCCTGTTGGATGTTAGTATATAAGCTAGCTACGTCCATTGAGACAAGGATCGTGTCCTTTGCGACCTTTGTTTTCTCTATAAAGTTCAAGAAGTCGGTTGTATCTTTGAGATATGACTTCTGTATTTTAGCGATAGGCTGAAGGAGGTAATCAACAAATGATGAGATTCGCCCTGTGGCGCTATAACGGCCAGATATGATTAGTCTGCCGACTGGGTTTGGTTTGTGAAACTTTTGTAAGTGTGTAGTAAATAGGAATTTGTGGCGGGTTAGGCGTGAGGGAGAGCCACTTTTCTGTCATTTCATCGATATGTTTTCCATGGTACACTGTTTTTTTTTTTTATAAGAACGTCTAATTTTGGAGCTGAGACTGAACGTTCTCGTATTTTTTTGCCATTTGAGGTTGAAAACGTTCTTAAGATGTTCTTAGATTACATGTTATACACTACATGCATTTCAGTAAATCAATGCCGACGTGACCAGGAAACTTATCAAAGTGCATTGCCTGCTGAGATATGGTATCAAGAACTGCTGATTATGACAAACCAAGATGTGTCACCATTGTTAATGTTATACAAAACATGCCCTTAAGTATTTTGGTTGATTTACATTTGTTACCTTGATTTTATATACAGATTAGCAAAAAAATGTTCTTAATCGACTCTCAGCCTGAGGGATGTTCTTAAGACGTTCTTAAAATTTTGGTTAATCGCAGCCTCGACGTTCTTATAAAAAAAGGTTCTTATAACAGAGTGTATAGCGCGTTAATGAGTTCTTTGACTCTATGGAAAGTTCCTGATACAATGGGTGATGATAATGGCTTTTAGTTTTTGTCTTTATCAAGTAGTATCTACCCATAAACACATGAATTAACCAAATGCTCAGGACGGCAACTAACTAATAAAGGAACAAAATGAGAAAGGACTTTGGTATCAGGCGATATGTAGAAATTAGGCATAAGGTAAGCTAATTATACAAAAGTGATTTTGGTGACAACATTTGTTAACTTTCCACTTGATAATTCTACCATCACAATTTGAATAACAGCAGTTTAAACACCTGTCACAATGAGCTACTTGAAAACAACACTTTTCCAGTTTACGTTCAAGTTAATGCCAGTGAGCGAATATTATAAAATACATCGTAGCAAGTGACATACGAAAAATGGCCGATACTTTTATTTCCGGGATATTTGTTACCGGAATTTATGGGATACGGGATATTTGGTAAAAAAAAATTACAGGGATACGGGATATTAAGACCCCCCTAATGGGGCCTCACAATTGTCTGACGGTTAACCTTTGCGGGGAAAAAAAGTGTAACAAACAAAATAGACATCAAAGTAACTTTCAAAAACAACAACAACAAAAAACATTGTAAATGTCGCCAGCGCGTATCAGGTGTTTCCACTTGAGCGAGTGACAGTACAAATAGATGGAAAAAGCAGCCGCATTTGGTAGAAAACTTACTACGTGGAAAAACTGCAAAAAAGATCTAGCTATTTTTTTTTTTGCAAAAGGGTACATTAACTACAGCTTGTGATGGATAAAACATTGTTGCTAATACTTAATTGCTTAAATGAATGAATAATCTCTGTCTCCTCACCGTGGATCACTTCAAACTCCCTTTCGTCCGTTCCATACTTGCTAGTGGCCCGGCATGTGTAGTTTCCTTCCTCATTAACTAGGATGCTGGCTGTGTTTGTTGTATTCACCAGTGTTGTTGAGTTCCTTATTATCGCTATGTATATGGGACGAATCCCTGTGGCTGAACACGACAGTCTCACACTGGGGCTAAGAAACACCCACACAACCCGAGGTGACCATCGCATAACCTTGACCTTGGGTAAAACTAATAAAAGAACAATTTAAATCTGTTAACACTCAACAGTTCACTTATACTGAATACACCAGTGGTCACGCAAAAGTATAAAATTAAATTTTGCAAAGGCAAAATGTTCGTAAAAGAAAAAGAAAGGAACGAACAAGCAATATTCCCATTTAGAAAGAAACTGACCCACTATTAGTAGTTGTAAAGGCAAAAAAAAAAAATGCCCAGATAATTTTTCTTAGAATATGGTACAATCAGGATAAGTTATAAGTACACAATTAAGGAGTTAAAGGTATAAAAACCTTATGTCGAATTATAGGTTGCTGTTTGATTTTTTATCAAAATACGAGTAGACTTTTTTGGGCAAAACGTTTGTAAATTTCTCAAATGGATTTTGGTTGGCCAAAATTAAACCAAAAGTAAGGGCAGTCTAAAGAAAATAGGAAATAAAAGTAAATTCCACATTTGAATTCTTTTCTTGTTTTCTTTGGATTGCCTTCGTTTTCGTTACATTTCCTATAATAGTTCAGTGGTTAAACTCAGTTTTTTCCCGTAATTTTCTTGTATCATAAATCAAGCCAAAAACTACACCTGATTGAAAATCCCATATGGTCCCTTTATGTTTACAGTCTTTCAATTGTGCTGTGCTTTGTTTCTACTAATAAACTTCAATGACATCATCTATGTGTCCTCACCATTGCTTACTGTGAACTCTCTCTCGTCAGTTCCATACTTGCTTATGGCCTGGCATGTGTAGCGTCCCTCCTCTCTTACTTGGGTGCTTGCCGAGTTTGTGGTGTTTACCAGTGTTGTCGAGTTCCTTATTATCGCTATGTATATTGGAGGAATTCCTATGGCTGAACATGACAATCTGCCTTGTGGAAACTCTCGCACAACAGAAGCTGGAAACACTACCTTTGGTGAGACTAAAGGAAGAAAAGTTCAGATCAGACAACACTTGACAGTACAAACAGAATCCACCTGTAATAATGCCATATATAAAGAACACATAAGTAAAACGCTGGTAAACGAAAGGATGGGAGAAAATGAAATCCCTCTATTGTAAAGTAATTTATTATAAAACGCAACGAAAACAAAAATGAAGAAACATCTCAGAGACCAGTAACGTCAAATTGCCTGCTACCTTACAAAGAATAATTGTGCGGAAACATTCAATGATGAGAAAATAATTATCACACGTTTTCTAGATCTCGCTTAACACTTTCTCTTCAGCTCCTTTTCAAATTTTAACTCTCTTCATTGTGCATGGCAGGCACATTTACTACTTTCCGTTTCATGTTTTTACGTCGTTGCATCACAGCTACATGTTGTCACAGGCCATCCAGCACACTTCCAATCCTATCGGGTAAGGGCGTGCTTCGCTTGAATGTTTGTAACAACACAAACTAGTTATAAAAATTAGTGTGTCGAGGAGAGTTGCTGATTGTTATTAGCTGAACAAATTGCCGTATCTAAATAAAGGTACTTAAGCAATAATCATACTAAAACTTTGCAGAATCGAGTATTCGCTCGGCACGAAATGTTTTCAATATGAAAACAAGGGAGATAAGGAAACGTCAGAGCCCCCATAAAATCTAGCTGTTGTTAAAAGTGGCACACATGTGACGTACTTTGTCATTTATTTTTGTTGTACAATAAACCAAGTTTTGTTTACTGCAGTGAATACAGACACTGTTCTTACTCCCGCCCATTTTGGCATCATTCCAACTGGTAAAGTAAGGCCTGGGGCAAACGTCGAGTCTAAGTCGCGTCGAATTTATTAAAAATATGTGCGTCAAAGAGTCAACTTAATTCCAGTGTGGTAGCAAAAGTCGAACCTGCGTCGATCCTTATTCACAAGTTGCACTTCATTAAAACACGGGAATAAGCACGTCTCCCCGTGCTATTCACTCGATGCGCGGCTAGTTACTGCTAGGACTTGCTAGCGAAATGCCAAAATACACTGATTGCTCGTCGGGCCTTTCTTTGGCAATTAATTGCGAAAAATATAAAGAGAAGACTCGCATTACATACAGCTCTGAGCATTTATTGCAAACAGGCAATTCGCATCTCAAGCATTTATATTTAGTGTTCATGAAACACGAAAAACACATTTCCATCACGCTGTGCGATGTCAAATTAGCAGGTCAGTCCAGGAATTAAGTTCGACTAAGATTCGACGTTTGCCCCAGGCCTAACCTTTTAAAAACATAACATTTGGCATTTGTTTAGTTTTTACCTTTATCTGATCGAAGGTTTTAATCAAACTAGATGAGGCAGTTCAGGTCGACAAAGATTTAGAGGCTCCTTGGTGTTTAATTGATCTATTGTAATTGTCGAATTTGATCCCTGTCTTTGATGCCGAATAGTATTCGGAATCCTTTCTTTTTGGCACCAGAATCTGAGCGGAATGTTATATGACTGCATAGTCTTCAGATGTGTTAAGTTGATTTAAAACAATACCTATTGTCGAATTTAATCATCTGTGCTTGATGCGGAAAAGTATCCGAAATCCTTTCCTTTCTTCATAAGAGTCTGACTGGAATGTTATGACTGCATTAAGCCTCCAGATATGTAAAGTTGATTTAACACAATACCTATTGTTGTTGAATTTGATCCGCTGTCCTTGATGTGGAAAAGTATTCGGAGTCCTTTCCTTTCATCAGAATAGTCTGAGTGGAATGTTATGACTGCATAGTCTCCAGTCACTTCAATCTTCTTCCCAGTCTTTTTACCACAGTGCTTTCCGGACGACAGCTTTGTATCATTAGTAATCCTCAGATAGTCATACCTGCAAAGAAACATATTGGTGCTTTATTTGAGAAATCACATTGTAACAGGTTTAGTTGTTGACTTTAATGGCTTCCTAGAAATGTTGCATTGTTTTACCTTGAAATTCAGTTAATGATAATCGAAGAAGATGTTCTTCACAGGTTTGTCTTGTTTTGACTCTAGTTTAAGTTTCACACTACTTTGAAAGCAAGTAGCAAGGAAAGTACTCCAGGAATTCTGATAGATATTCTGAGTAAACAGAAGAAGATTCGCAAAGAAGCTACAGGCGGTTTCACCCCGAAACAACTTCGAAGCAACACCTTGAACGATTCCATACTATTCACGCAATTTCTACCCAAAGCCGGGCGGGCACCTCCCATGGGATCTCGTGTCCTATTCACACCCTTACCCTCTTGGGCTTTCTGTTTGTATTTATCCTAATAAAGTTATGAAGCAATTAAACCTAAACGTAGAAGGCCGGTGGATAGTACGTCAAGGGATGTTTCCCTCTCGCTCAACACAGGGAAGTGAAATGTGGCCATCTTCGATCAGCACTGCTTTGAAGGAATCTAGAAATACGGGATGGGACTCCACGAAATTGACGAAAACAAAAACAATAGAAAGTTAATCCATCCGTATAAATACTGTGTAACTAATATTATGGTAATCGCTATCCATTTAATTACCTGCATAAACTTCCACCGTTCTGCAAGTCAAAGTCTTCGAAGGTAAGTATCAAAGTTGTGCCTTCTGGAATTGGAACCCAATAGGTACAGTACATACGACGGGGGTAGCTGTTTGGATACCCAGGACTTGTTAGCGAATTGTTTACTACTGCACCACATTCTAAAAAAAGGAAAAGTACATTAAGATCAATATCAAACTTGTCCTCAAAATTACAAACACATGAACAAGCCTGTAAAATTTAAAAAGCAATAAATAAAAGGATGATCACTACAAGCAATAGGCCATTTTACAGTTGTGTGCTTAGTGACTTGGCCTTGGATTGGAAGCGAGGCTGGGGGTGACCTTGTCTTGATACAAACCTCACTGCTCTTCATATGTAGATCATTCTCTTCTTATGCTAACTAGTTTGCATCTACATATAAAAAACAGTGAGGTTTGTATCAAAACAAGGTCATCCCCAGCTTCGCTTCCAATCATAGGTCAGATCACTAAACACACAACCGTAAAATGGCCTATTAGAGGACCCTGTTACGAGCTAACAAAGTTCAAAGTTCACCGCAGAGCACGTGCATTCTATTCTGGAAATAACTTGATGACGCATTGGAGTGTGAATACATTCAAAAACTATTTACAAACGGAGATGTCCGAGGTTTGCGATCTGCGGAGTCCTCCCGACTACGCCCAACGAAAAAATTGTCCTGTTAAAGGATAAATTTTGAAAAACGTAATTGTCAAAATTATACTCAATGTAAACAGCGAATGGTTGTGTGATACGGTTGGTTAACAATAGCAAGTGTATGATAGACTTGTTTATCATGATTAAATACCAAGACGGAAATGTCAGTCTAGCCCTGCCCATATAAGCTGCGGTACCGAGAGTAAAGTCATTCGTAGCGATTGTCGCGACCCAGCGAGCAGCGAGGTTTTGCATTACATGTAATCAATTTTTTTTTCAATGGTATTATTTGAATTCAAAACCTGGTGCGGGGCAAACGGACTAAAAATAGAGACGGTAGATATCTTAAAAGAACAGGATCTCGACACCAAAGAGGCCCTTGTCCTGGTTTCAGAGTCTGATGTGGACAAACTCGACATGACCATTGGCCAACGCAGATTACTGTACAAGGGAATCACGGGGCTGCGAAAAGACTCTGGAACTGGGCTTGTTGCTGATTCTATCTCGCCTGACCCGGTTAACACCAAGTCATTAGCAAAAGACGGAGGCCTCGAAGAAGTTTTAAACAAGATCGAGGGAATAGGAGCTCTTGACGGCTCTTTGTTAGCACCTGGCGCTGCAGAGAGCCTTATGGGACAACGCCTCGACAACGACCCGCAAGTCTTCTTGGGAGCTGCGGCAAAAGCGACAAACTTAGGCAAAGGAGGTGAGAAGCCCCTTTTAATTCCTGAGTTTGTTAGCTTTAACTCTTTTACGAATTCTGCAACGAATACGAGATTAGAAACTCGAGCCGTGCAAGCATCGTTATCCGAGTCAGCAACACAAAAGTGAAGCTGGAAAACATCACATTATCTATGTAGCTGGCCGCAAACGCGTGTATTATGCATGGACTAGTAACAGTAGGCAAACTATCAGGTACGTCCAGTATAGCAGATTATTCATCTTACACCGTAAAGTAATAGCCGAACTCTTGGAGCACCACACCCTTTCCTCGGTTGTTCTATACGACAACGAATACCGCAAATTGTAGCACAAATAGGACTTTCGGTGGGGAAGTGATTTTCAGCACTTGCACACTCGATTTCTCATTAAACGCCGTTCTACTGGCCCTTCCGCTTCAACACCGCCAAAATTGGTCCTGCGAAGCCTCCCGCCACAAGCTGCTACACCCATTTGTCGGCAATTCAACTCAAACACAGGATGTCAGTAGCCCAACTGCCGCTTTCAACATGGGTACATTCAGTCCTAAATTGTCACCAGCCCCACCCACAACATGCCCACACTGGTACGTACAGCGAACCACAATGACTTTCCACTACTTTACACAATTCCCCACTAAACGCAGACGTCTGGTGCGCTAACGTACAAGACGACCAAGACTCAGATTTTGTTCGTAACGGCATAATGTACGGCTTTCAGCTTATACCCCCAGAGACCATTATCACACCAGCGCAAGTGACAAATTACCGCTTGGCGACCTCAACGGAAGTGCGTGATAAAGTAGAAAGGCAAATTCGCGAAGAACTCCAACAAGGCAACTATGTTATCACTGAACTAAAACTTGCTATTGTAAGCGCTCTTGGTGCCATACCAAAAACCCAAAACCGATCGTATCCGACTCATACACGACTGCAGCCGTCCGGAACATTTAAACTTAAATTCCTACACAACCACACAACAGTTTTCTTACGTGACTCTTGACAAAGCAGTCTCACTTGACAAGTCTAATGCATATCTTATTAAGATTGACCTTAAAAGCGCTTATCGCCATGTACCCATTTATAACGCTACCGGGCTCGCCTGATAATTAAGCGGAGACACTCATCCCACTTACATGTATGGCTCTAAGCTTCCCTTTGGTGCTTCTAAATTACCACACGCACATCGGCGTACGGGAAAAATTTTGTTGGGGGGGCTAAACATAATTTGCCCGAATGAGACCTGATTCTTTCGTGACGTCAAGTTTTCTTCGCCATACCGTGAGAGCACGGGCATTCAAAATAGTGCAAATATTTTCGGTAAATCGAGATCAACATTTCTAAATTACAAAACCATGAACTGAGAGATAAAACGTACCCATTTGAGCTCTATGAAGAACGATTACTTCGAGCCCCAAATATGTCAATAATCCTTTGCATTTCATTCTGCATTGTCTTGTTTGCATACTTTCTTTTAATGTTAATAACGGCGATACTGCTAAGTCGGTCTTGTCCCATTGTGGATCTTAAAAATGTCTTGATGCGGCGAAGGGCGCTGAAAGCCCTTTCAGCAGAGCACGAGGTTGTAGGAATTGTGGCTAGGATGGAGGCAACTTTATAAAGAACAGGTAAAATGTCATGGAGACTTGATGCATGGTCTTTACCATCAAGGCTGCGTTTTTTCTCTGGCATGGGTCCCCGCAGTCGTCGTTTTCAAAGATTGACTTCTAACTTTATGCATTTCACTATCCACGCCATAGAAATTTGATACAGTTTGGATGTTGTTGATGCTTGGAGAACGGCTGAATACGATTTCGCCCAATGCGCACAAAACCTCCTGGTCATTGCCCTCAAACCTTGATTGAAGTTCACTGACGACTTTGTCAATACTTGTGTAATAAACAGTGATACGAAAGTGGTCTTTTGCCGTCGGTTGTGAGCTGTCGTTCGCTGCAGCAGGTGTCTCACCAGTACGGCTATGATGTCGGCGTGATGGTCTGGTTCGAGGCATCTCTGATGGTAAATTTCGTACCCTCGATTCCTATTCTGATTTTTTGCGCTATAACATCAGCATGTGACCACATCTGAGTGAAGCATCAGCAGTCTTCTTGGCAGTGATGACATCCATCTGTTCTCCCTGTAGATATCTACTCAAATTATCAGTGTTGGATAAGATGAGCTTTAAAACCATCAAGCCATAAACAAACTAAAAGTCACAAATTGAGTGGAGAAGCGAATTACTTTCGTTGTAGGTCTTGGGATCGCAATCCTTTGATAAAGTGACACGGCTTCCATTATCCTCAGCACTTGCTCTAGCACGGCCCTCACCGCCACGCGAGTTGCGGGATAAAAACAAATAAATATTTTTTACTGTGTCTTTACCCGAACGGTACATGAGTTTTGCCCGAATAATACTATTTTTTTCCGACAGGGGGGGCTGCAGCCCCCCCAGCCCCCATGCCCCGTACGCTGATGCACACGCATGATGACCTGCCGAGGCTTTTATACCGGTTTAGCTTATGTTCATGACTTTCTTATCATAGCTGACAGCGAGCGCGAGTGCAGAAGAGTCTACAACGAGTTAATAAGGCTGTTAAGCGAATTAGGCTTCATAATCAATCGGTACAAGGCTGTCCGCCCTACTCAGTGATTGACCTTCCTAGGCGTTGATATTGACACAGTAGCTAGGCAGCTTTCGCTGCCCGAAACTAAACTTTGTGAACTGCGAGAATTATTGAGCGAAACTATATCTAAAAGATCGATAATAAAGCGAGAATAACAGTCCCTTGTGGAAAAATTGAATTTTGCAGCACGCGTGGTATTTGGCGGGCACAGATTTCTCCGGCGCATGATTGACACTGTAAATACTTAGCGACGACCACGTCCCCACATCCACCACACGGCGGCACTCAAAGCTAACCTGCTGTGGTGGGCTGAATTTCTTAGCGGTTTCAACGGCACTCGATTCTGACTGTGAACCAATGGATGTAGATGAATTTTCGACACACGCCTGCCCGCTCGGTGCAGGAGGCTTTCTTCGTGGTGATTGGTTCTATTTAAATTGGACAGTCGCCTGTCCCGCTCTGGCCAAAGCGCACATCAATCTACAAGAGACACACACTGTCCTTGCGGTACTTCAGCGCTGGAAACAGGATATAAGCGGTAAATGGCTAACTGTGCGCACTGACAATATCACTGCTGTCAGCGTAATAAATAAGGGTATGTCACGCAACCTTCAAGTCACGCAATGGTCGTGCAAGGTCTTGGCTCTCAGCGACGCACAATTTTCGGTTAACTCGTGTGAGAATACCATCGCGGATGCTCTTTTGCGCCTCCAAGACCCTTCTCACTCTACCAGATTTTTGTCCTGCGTCGACAACCTGGAGGAGCCTAACAATCATCAGCCCCACATGCCCAATAACGCCTTTGCGTCTTTGCCTCCGCAGGTACAGTGCATGCTCAGGAACAGTCTTGACGCTGAACTAAGGCAATACAGACGACAAGCCTTTGCATCGTCTACAGTCGCCACCTACAAATCACGGCTGTGTGCGTACCTCCGTTTCTGTCTGTTCTTCGGCTATCAACCAGTGCCCTGCAAGCCCTTTCATCTGCTTCGTTATGTCGTCTATCTGGCAAGAACATTTCACCCACCAATATTCCTTGTTATTTGAACGTAGTGCACATTCTCCATCTACAGTATGGCTTTCCAAATCCTTTAGAAGCACCTTTGTTTAAGAACCGGAAAACTTTACTTATCCGTGGCATCATGCGTGTCAAAAGTGAGCCGATTTCCCAAAAACGCAACATTTTGGGCGGCATGTTAAGTGGCATTCTTCTCCTTTTTTCGCAAATCAAATCTTCTCATACAATCCGCAGCGGCATTTGACCCACGGAGACACCTCCGACGCTGTGATGTCCGTATCTTCAAGTGGGGAATCCTTCTCTTTTTTACAGATGGTCGAAAACTATTGAATACCGAAAACGCACATTGCTCGTCCCAGCTCCCCAAGCTGAACACTCTGAACTATGTCCTCTTACCGCCGTCGTGCACGCATTTCACTTGGCTGGCGTCTTCGATTCTAACGAACACGCAATGTGTCCAGCCTTTACTTATCGCGAGCGTGGTACCTTACTACCACTCACATATTCTGCATTTTCAAGGAAGCTTCAAGTTTCACTTCATAAACGCGGTATTGATGGCGCAAAGTACTCTGGACACTCCTTTCGAAGAGGAGGCGTCATGTTTGGGCAAACCTGTGGTGTCCTTGGGCACTATATCAAGCTTTAAGGTGACTGGCGCTCAAATGCTTATTAATGTTATTTAGATAGTTCTCTAAAGTGTTAATTTTGCTGCAGTAAGCATGATGAATAAGGCTTTTACTCACTCCTAACACCTCAATTTCATGGGAGTCTTTGGAGGAACTTCGCGTCCGTTGGTCTTAGCAATAAAGACCCTGAAACCCCCCCAGTGAGTTGTGGTGTATTTAGAGTATGATAGATTTGTTTATCATGATTAAATACCAAGATGGAAATGTCAGTCTAGCCCTGCCCATATAAGCTGCGGTACCACGAGTGAAGTCTTGCGTAGCGATGGTCGTAGCCTCCCACGCAGACGTCCTTAGGGGTTCGTCACGCGTTCCTGCCCCACGAACGTGGGGCAGGAACAAGTGACGAACCCCTAAGGACGTCTGCGTGGGAGGCTACGATGGTCGCGACCGAGCGAGAAGCGTGTTTTTGCATAACATGTGATCAATTTTTTTAGGAATTTCGCGTGCGTTGGTCTTAGCAATAAAGACCCTGAAAACCTCCCAGTGAGTTGTTGTGTATTTAAGTATTTCTGTTCTTGCCTTTGACTAGTGCAAATATTGAGCTTACGCAACTCTCTCTTGAATCTCTTCACACAGTAATTTTGAAGTTGACTACATTCATGAATACTAAAACATGTCTATTAAAATGCTGCGCATGATAAGGCAAGTTTTGAAATGAGATGAACTCTACCACAGCCGGACATCACTGTTAGGCAAACGACTTTTCATGGCGGACACCATTAGATTGGCTACGCCTAACTGAATTTCTTATGTCATTAGCGCGCGCATGTTGAAGTCATGGCGTACGTGTTAGTTTTTTTCTTGATCCTAAGCCCCGCTAATTAGTAAATGGCTATTTTCTCCTATTAGACAAGCACCGTAACCGCTCCTCCTCAGTCTCCTTATTTTAGCTTATCTATTTTCCTATTTATCAGAAAAACGAGCTATTGCTAAAAATACGAGGCTACCCATCATTCGCGGACAAAAAAATAGTGATTCTACGTTTTGATTCGAAGGTACGAATGCGTTAAAAAAATATATCGAGAGAGTGTTCTATGTCAAGATCAATCAGGGCATTAAGAGGAGGTTTCCCGATAATAAGCTTTTATCGTGACCCAGCTGTCAATTGGCACTGAAATATTAATGTAAAACGTATTGTTTCTGCGGGTATAACAGCACATCTCATTATGCATCACATTTCTTTTATCTTGAAAAATACTGTCTACCTCAGTTCGTTTTTGCTAGAAGTGCATTTACAACTTACATTTTTTAACAGTTTTGTCTGTATTGTTTTAACTACAATGGAGATGAAAATCAATAATTTGAATGATTTTGCTAACCTGATGACAGACAAGGTCCCGGCTTCAAAGACAAGTCATCGATAGCGATATCACCAGTGAAGCTACGTCCTGTTACTCCTATAAATGATACCTGTAGAGCCATGAGTGAAATTTAGATATGATGTTGCATGTTTTGTCATATGGGTGTGATCTAGATTAGAATCAGTCTCCTGTACATGTACACTACCCTTCTGCATTTTTCTTAATCACAGCAAAAGGGTGAGCAACGTTCTGTAGACGTGTACGTGCTTTTCAATGTAAAAGTCAAGAAAAAATGCAATATTGTTGAAATACTGCAGGTCGCAGTTTGTGGGAGAATTGTTTTCAGCGGTCGAATAACCTATTTTTTTATTATTTGATACTTCTAAATAGCTAGCAGTAAGTATGTATCCTGAAATAGATTTTTCCTCATAGGTATTTTAATTTTGAGAAAAAAAAAAGAAACAATCATCATAATTTCTGTCATAAATTCGCTTTGCACTGTTATGTTTATCTGAATATAAAATGACAGATTTTTACATCATTGTCACGTCAAACGACAGTCAAATCACTAGATTTTCGAAGCACCACAATCGCTGCATTTCTACTTTCGCATCCTCTGCCCCCTTCCCCTTTCCTTTTCGAGAAAAACGTAACATTGCTGCTGGATATCATCACGTAATCAGACAACCAGCAAATTCCGCCATGCTTTGGAAATCAGTGAATCAAGCCCTATTCGTCAAATTTGTTCGAAGAATCTTGAACAAGTCTTCAAGGGTAGGAACACAAATCCTTAAACCCTTGATTTGCTCAGAATTATGGTAATTTAAATTAATTGCACAAGCTGAATTATGTCATAGAAAATGGCATTCAAGTCATACAATTTTAAATCTTCAAAACCTGCTTTGTAGTTTGGAATTGCCTGTGATAGGTTTATTTCACCATTGCCTTTTATTCAATATAAAGAAGGACTTTTCGTATTGATAGGAAATATTCCCTTTATTTGCACCCTAGTTTGCTAGCGAAAGATTCAATTATGGCCATTTTGATCACCCCAACACGACATTAAATTGAATCACTTTTCTCTAAACCAAAGGGTCTCACAGCTACATTAGGTTTTCATTCTTCTGCTACTGATTCATGGGCAAGAACTAACATATCATCAATTTTTCTCACTTGCGTGCCACCGAATGCTTGATGGATGCTACGAAAACTTCCTAACAGCAATCAACATTTTAATTGCAACATTCGACAGCTGTTTGCTAAATATCTCGTACCTGGTGCATTCCAAAGAGCGATAAATTTTTACTGGCTTCAATCCACTTGTTGCCTTGGTTGCCCATTCTAGAGAATACTGATCTGCCATTGATGGTCACATTCAGTTTCCCAATGGTTTCACCATACATGTGATAGAAGAACTGAAGGCACATATTTCCGCTGAACTTCAGCATGGGGCTGGTTAGTTTCGCAAAATCCCCCCGCACACGGGGATAAGACGTTTCTACGTACATGTAATATCCTGCAAAAAAAAAATAAAAAGGAGTAAAGAAATTTTTTACACTCGTCAGGTTTAAGCAAATTTTGCGAGATAATACCGTCCATCTTAAGGGCTGTTTGCACGACAGGCAAAAATTTTACCGACCCGTTAAAAAGTGGTACGCTTACCACAATTTTTGAAAGAAATGCTCGTGGTGTTTCGGCTCCATAGCGCCTTTGGACCCAAAACATCACGGGTATACTTTTCAAAAAATTATTAGTACCGTACCACATTTTTTAGCGGGTTCGTACCTTTTTTGCCTGTCATGTAAACGATTGCGCCTCAATCCATAACTCCGCAAGCATAAAACCTATGAGAGTGGAACTTAGAGGATAGATAATACGTCAAATGATATCTCCTTTGAGATCCGCATCGTGAGGTGATGACCTCATATGGCGTGGTTATTAGGTAATGATTGGTAAGTCGCGGCCATCTTGGATCCGCCATCTTGGATTTGGGATTTTGGGATCAACACTAACCGACCACATCAAAAAATGTCGTGAGGTTTCAAAGCGTTTGCTTAAATATCAAGTTATTCAGGTTCAAAGTCATCGTGGGCAAAATCGTCCCCTCCCCCTCCCCTCGGCTAGATAGGGTTAATCTAATCATTGAACAATTATCCAATCGTTTTATAATGTCCAAGTTAGTTTTAAGGGATGAGTGATTTATATATGTATTCTTACTCTATTTTTCATCGTATTTTTTTTAGGTTCCGCCACGTTTTCGTTCCTCTCACCCGCTCCTTCGCAAATCTCGCGGAGCCTGGAGCAGGCTATCTTTGCTTGGAAGCGTCTTTTGAAATCTTATGTATCAATTTTGCAATGGAATGTATGTGCAATTTTCCTTTTCAATGTATTAGATTTTAGTTTGTTCTTGTAAAATTAGATTATTTTTTAATCTCTTCATCTTTACGTTTTATTAACCTACCGCGTCCAGAACTATGGTCAGAAGAGGGTCCTGTTGAAGGAGACCGTGTAGCTCCTGTATGTCGAGTCCAGTCAAACGTGTCATTTTTGTCCTGTGTGAAGCCACACATTGAGGTGTCGAAGTTGCAAGCGAGGCCTATTGAAAAAAAGTGACAATGTAATATAATTAGTTTTTTAGAGCATTAAATTTTAAGGTTTTTAAAAACAAACAAACAAACAAACAAATTTTTAGCCCAAAGCGCTTTTCATTAAAGACACTCTTATTATGAAGGTGTCCACTTGATCCCACCAAATTGATTAACCATACAGTTTTTGTACTCCCAATTTCAAATGAAAGGAATGGAGGCCGACAGAGTGGGAGGCGTCTGGTCATGTCACCATATTTTAAATTAACATTCTTTGATTCGGTTTGTCCTTGCCCTAGCAGTTGTACCTTTACATACATCCGCTTAATACGGACGTCCTTCTTATAGGAAATTACCTTCGTCCCTTTCTATGAAGTTTCTTTAAAGTAAATCCATTTAACGTACAAATAAGAATAAATGTTCTTAATAACTGCGTTTTACTGTACATAGCTTTGGACTTTTAATAATGTTTCACTAATTCATGAATAGTTATGATCTCTCATTAAAATACCGTGCTGTTGTTGTTGTTGTTGTTTTTTTTTTTTTTTTGTGGGGGGGGGAGGGGTTTGGTTTGTTTTGGGGTTTTTTTTTTTTTGGTTCTAGAGCTGACAAACCATCCTCGGAGACCCAGGGGCAGATAGTTGAGTCAAAAGGAAGTCGAAGCGGCTATGACCCAACTATCTGCCCCTGGGTCTCCGAGGATGCTGACAAACAAGCCTAGACCTGGTGAATGAATGAGAATGATGATTATTGAAGAAAGTGACGCAGGCATACTCGGAAAAAAGAAATCCGAGTGCTCCTATCAGGAGTCGAACCTAAGACCTTCCGATTACTAGTTCGGATGCTCTACCACTGAGCTACAGTAACCTAGTTTAATGGCCTTAGCTCCCACGAGTCTCCTGTAGCTCAGTGGTAGAGCATCCGAACTAGTAATCGGAAGGTCTTAGGTTCGACTCCTGATAGGAGCACTCGGATTTCTTTTTTCCGAGTATGCCTGCGTCACTTTCTTGAATAATCATCATTCTCAAGCCTAGACCTATTTTCATAACTAAGTCAATTCTAGTGCTAGCTTATTAGACTGTTTTCCTACGTTCTTGAGGCTTGGTAGTGGAAATATGAGGAGATACAGTTGAACCTAAAGCAAACGAAGAAAACATCAGTTTACAAAAATATATCAACTGTTTTTGCCCTGCAGGAACAAGCGATATCTTGGATTGTATTTTTTTCTAAAGATGCTGCAACAGTGTGACAGTTATATCAAATATACAGCCGCAATTTCTTAAATTGAAACAAACGAGTGAACTTGGCGACACCTTTCTTTATTTTCTTCTTAGAAACATTTCTAGAAACCATTTTCAGCCGGCAAATATAAGTAATAAAGTACGAAAGTAACTAAGAACATCCTGCAGTACTCAATATTTGAGTCAACAACCAGGAGATAGATTTAAAGAAACGTAACATTTCGGTTCAATTCAAAACTATTATCAAACGATGGATAATTCTGTAAACAAGTGTAGCCTATAAATATATATTACAAGAAATACAAATATCACACGCAAAATTTTGAAAAGAAATAAACAAAGCAAAGAATCCTAACAAAATTCTATGCAAACAATGCTAATTCCTTAGTGGAATTGTCTGGTAAGACGCCTTGCTCGTTTTCTTTGCTAGTGGAACTCTGTTTGTCAGCGGACACTGGCAAATCAAACGCTACCATTGTGTTAATGTCCACCAATTTTGTTGACAATGAAAGAGCTTCAGCTTCTCTACTGTAAATTTGTATGGGTTTACCGGTAAAATAAACGACAGGTTTTTGACTAATCAGAACGCGTGTAGTAAAATATGACAGTCATTTTATAATTTATCCTAAACGAGCACAGTGACCTATCTTTTTTATCTCCTTATTATTAATTAGCTACTATCCTCTTTATGTTTAAAAATTTATATTAAAAAAATGATGACAGAGAAAATTAGTTACTGCCAGAATACGAGCTTGCCCACCACTCCCTGAAATGAAATAGTGATACTGAAAACTCGCACTCAAGAAACGTTTTGGGTCGATAATGCTTCATAGTGTACTTCCCTATCAAGAAATTCACTTTTAATGTGCAATTGTGCCACACACATGAACCACGTTTTTCGAAGTTCTGCTTTATCTGTGTAACTTCTGTTAGAACCAGATAGGGCAAAACTAATCGAATAAATTCATTTTGAAAGCGGATATTGCCAGCGATTATGGGATTAACAATATACATGCAAACATTTCTGCAATTAATGCAAAAAGATGAAATTAAATATGATTGACAGGTATGTAAAGTTGCAAATCGGCTGTCTCGAAACTGGCGAACAGATTTGAAGAAAGTAACAGCATTTGAAAGTTTAAAAGAAAATACAAAAAACAAAAATGCTCAACAAAGCACAAACAACTGGCTAAAAGTTTGGAGGTCTTGGGATGAACCAGAGGCACTCAACAAACTTCTCGAGGATTTTACGCAACAGTGCACAAAAAGAGATGGCCAAAGGCACGAGTCTTCGCGTAATGGTCACTCCAATTGACCGTTACCTAACAGGGCAAGGTTTTTTTTTAATTTATTTTTTTATTACCCTTCAAATGAAGAGTTACAGAGAAATAGTTACAAAACATACATGCAAGCTAAGGAAATACAATACAATACTTAATTAGCTTAAAAAATTAATAGAAAAAAAAAGATGTTTGATTACAATTTACAATACCCAAAGTGCAGCTTACGTTAACAGGCAAAAAGGTAAGTTTTAGTTCTATGACATTTAAAGATTGATTTTGAATTTTGAATTATGTTTTTCTATGTCAAGTTTGCTTCTCAGAACAGCAAGGAATTAAGGTATCAAAGAAATAGGGGTCTTCTTCTCTCGAGGCAATGTAAATGTAATATTTTGCAATTATTAGACTGAGGTTTAGGCCAAGTTGCAGCGCGATATTGTTGGTGAAGCCATAGAAAAAATTTCCTTCGTTGAGCTCGATAGAATCGTCATTTTTTGTATTCCACCAATTTGTAAATTCTGTCCAAAAACAGGGCAAGGCTACAAACACTCCATAATTAGAGTCCGAGAGTTTAAAAGTTCGAAGTAAATTCTTGAAGGTAAAGCTCGGCTACTGCAACAACAAGGTAAAGGCAACCGGCCGAACAAGTCTCCGAATCTGACAAACACTAAAGTAAATGAGCATGTGGGAAAGCAGAAAGCTTGAAAAGGGAAATGCACAAGTCCTGGTTTAAACGGTTTGGTGGCCTCTAACTCCCTCCATATTTTGGCCTTCGAGGTCGTCAAGAGCATCACGGCATAGCCGTTCAAGATTTCCATGTCGGCTTGGAAGAAAACAATACGGAGTAAGTTGAATTCACTGAGAAGCCGACTAAACCGCGCCAGTCTGGACTGTATGCAATGCAAAGCCCCAGATAATTCTGCCAAAGAAGTTTGCAACTAGACGTGACCCGTTGCAATCTTCAAAAAGTTCCTTTGGCGTCGTGCTTTCCAACTACGCACAACCGGTCCACTTAATTATCTCTCCTGCGAAAAAGATCCACCTTCACAAGTCTGGTAGAAGGGGCGGCCGATGGGAGTGAACAAAATCGTCCAGATGATGAAGTCAATCATCAAAGATACATACACTGAAAAGTCTTCGAAGACCTTTTCTAACCACAGCGCGAGAAAAACAGTTGTTAAAAAGTTAAAGACAACCGGCGTCGAGAGACCAAATTCAATTTGGAACCATGTTTAAAGGTCCACTGATAACTTGGTTCTTATTCAACTAAACAGTACCAAACTTTGTCAAATGACTAATCTTAAAGTGCTCTTTTATAAGGTGGTGTCATTTTACCAAGTAAATAAAATTTGGAACTCGACCCAGTCCCCTGCTCAGCCCCAAAGTGGCCGATAGAGATGTTATTTTCAGCATGTTCTATATAAGCATGAATTTGTACGTCAATTAAGCTTGTCATTTTTTAAACCAATCAAATGGACGTAGGCGGAGCATCAGCTGGCAGACTAAATAAACAAAAATTTATTGGAAATTTTTGCATGTACATTGTTAATAAGTAATCACATGATTTTTCTCGTGCAATTTGGAATAAATGACCACTTGTAAAATTTTCAAAGACCACAAATTGTACTCGCCCTGGGGTCTCGTGCAATTTTGTTAGCTTGTGAAATTTTTACTCGCGCTTATTTACTCCGAATTGCACTCGGAATCATGTGATTACCTGTACAAATTGAGTAGATCGTGGCTCGTTTGTAGACCTTGAAATATTATATTGTAGTGAACAACAGAATCACAGGACTATTATTCTGAGGGAATCACTTTAAATTTCAGTTGCCTGTCTGTAACTAAGATCACATTTCATTGACGCCAACTAATGGAACTATTTTCCTGGGTGTCTGTTCTTGGGAGAGTTTAGATTGTGACCAGGAAACGAAAATTTTACAATCGACCACTGAACGTCTACGGTGTCATGAATGGATGACATGCAGGACTAATCTCGTAGCCAGATCTCAGTTGGTTCGGGAATGTCGAAATGTGAGATCTCCCTTCCGCCTGACCGTGGCAGACCTGGGTACGAGATTGATGCAGGACCCACATGGGACTAAAATTGTAAAAATGAGGCGGAAACTTAGAAACATGTATCGCCATTACCGTAGGTGATTTGTTTAACATGATAAACAAATCTCCGTTTTTTTGCAAGAAGTTCTTATTAAAAGTTATTGACTGCAGCGAGGTTCTTCTCTGGGTTATCTGTTTACCAGGGTATAATTTAAAGAGCTTTCGGTCACTTGAAGCTACTTGACTCGAATTACGTGGTTCGCTTATGAGTACGAAAAGTACAGCAAAGAAGGCGTAATTTAAGCGTAATTTTGCGATGGAAACGTTTTTAATGTAAACTGTCTTTTGAGCAATAGATTAAATTGTACCACGAAGACTACACAGGAAAATTTCTATGTTTATAACAACTAGGAGCCTTAATTTTAAAACCACGACATTTGAAGAACGCGAAAGAAAGTCTAAATTCAAACTAAATAAACGTTTTGTCTGCCTACCTTGGCCAAAGACACCATTGTTCACATTCCACACCAGCACAGATAGTAAGAAAAACACTTCCGCGCTGCAGAAGCGCATAATTGCACAAATGCTTGATCTTTGCTATGTAACCATCATTCCTGTAGATAAAAAAAAGGGTAACAAAGAAACATCACTTCATGATTAACCGCGTGTAAACCAACACCAGGTAAACTTTCAATTACTCATTTTTTTTTTTTTATTATGGCAACCTCGTCTGATCAGAAGACTACCTTCCATTATGTACCAATAAAAACAATGCACGATTTACGAAATAATTTGTGGATTTGAAAGGAACAATTGTATAATAATATATTCGAATAAATCATCGACCGAATTCATTTAAGTTTGAATTTCAAAACATGGTATAAAGTAGTGGTACAGAAATTCTTTTATGATCCAATATTTGCTGTGATTTGGTGCGCTTCATTTTAACCCATGGAATGTCAGTAACAAGGCAGTGAAAATCAAGATTCCTTTAACATTATTACTGTTGTAGTCAACAATGAACAACTTGATAGACCATGTGAATGAAAGCAAACAGGGATTTATGTGAATCTCTTTCATCAGTATCTTTAAAAAATGTCTTCTAAAAGCTGTGGGAACCAAACTGACAAAAGTTTATGTTCAGGCAAACGTCAAGAAACTCTCAAGTGTTTTCTCGTATGTCATCACTTATCATTGTGATTTGCAATTCTTATAGATGTTTCTCGTATAGCATATCAAAAAATTGGTTGAGAAAGTATGAAAAATTATTAGAATTGTTTAAGATTGTTTTGTTTTGGTTTGTTTGTTTATAGTAGATTGCGCTTAAAAACAGAATGATAAAAATGCTAAAACGTCCAATGAAGCTGTCACCGATTAGAAAATTCGTTATCTTGAATCCTTCAATATTTCATAGGTTTGTTTTCCTTTCTATTCAGAAATGTGGCATTCAAGGAACTCAATATGTGCATTATAACAACAGTAAATGGGACTTACCCAGGAAAGGCGGCTACATGGTGATTATGGACAGTAACACACTACATCGTAAAGTGTTCCTGAAACAATAACAACAGTGAAATAGCGGTCTCAGATTATTTTTTCCCGAATATATAGCATGCTCCTATTTCTTAATTTTAATTTATTGACTTTTAATGTTAATTGATAATTCCAAACTGACTCGCACAATAATGTTGCATGGCATGGGGCCTATTAAAATCAAATCAATATTTCATAAGTAATGTATTAGTAAAATGATCAACAGGGTAGATTAATAAGCCTGTATAATACAACTCAAATTTCTTCACCAATAATATATTACAACAAGAACTAATAAACGTAACAAACTTACGACAAGTCCAACAGTTTAGACAGTTGTTTCCCTAGTAATAATGAACCTACAAAGGATAACAATGTAAGTGAGGCAATTCTTTACCGAACTTAAAGTAGCACAACTAAATTTGTTCTGAAAGTGAAATATACGAGATCCATGTATTTTAACTGCAAGTGAAACATTGATAAATGAGAGACAGTATAAACGAAGATATGTATGCAACTTAATCAGTTGCATGACCTCTGCTACACCGGTGCACGTGCAGTACTCTACCGACTGAGCTATGATGCCAACTGGGAACTGGACATTTTGTGAATTCGTAATATACCCGTAGAAGCGATGAAAGTGGAAATAATTATATAAAATCCAAATATTTAAACTGCGGATAAAGGAATCAATAAATTAAAGATGAAATGAGAGACCATCGCAGTCATGTACGCAACTTAAACATAATAATAATAATATCTTCAGCGTGTTCATGTGCAATAAATTAAGAATTTTTTTTAGCAGTAGTAAAAACATTGGCTGACATGCCAGTCATGTCACACTCAGCTAACACTGAAGAGCTAAACAACTACCTCAATTACTCAATTTTAGTAATTGTTCCCATTTTAGTAAAATTACAATAATAACAAAAATAGTAGTAAGAACAACAATAATAGTATTAAAGATAACAATTATATCATAACAGGTAACATTTGTATATGGGACTAGTTCTGTGTAGTACAATAGCATGCACTTTACAACTGTAAAAGATCTGAAATTATGACTTCTCACATTACGTACGAATAAAAATGAACACTCCACTGTTTGAACTGAGTTGTTAGTTTTTCCATGTTCATGTGAAGGAGAAAAATGTAAATTCTAGATCGTGTGCAAAGAGGGCGGGAGAAAGAATATTTTTTCTTTAAACTAAGACCATTCAAATTTCATTTCTTTACGTTCTCCTAAACCAACAAATCTTGCTGAGCTAGTCATCAATAATAATTTAATCCATGTTCCTTTTGATAAAATGCATAGCTCACATATACAACAGCTATGTGAAAATAACCAGGACTGAATTATATTTATGCTGGAATAAATTACATCTGCGTTACAACCTCTAATTCAATGTTATCATAACAGATCAACAAGCAGCTCACTTTAAAAAGTCAAGTGTGACACTTTTAGTTGCTCGCTGTAAAAATAATCGAATCTGTTAGGTTTAGATTTAACTCCGGTAGAAATTGTCCTCTTAAAAGGCAATGTTTTAGCAAGATGTGAAACAATGCAAAAGTTATTGTGTTGATAATTTCGTTCTATTTTTCCCGCTTTACAAAGAAGTCAATAACGGAATGAATCGAATCGAATAAATCGATTACAAATAAATTATGCAAGATAAACTAGAATGTAATAACTTACTTGAACAATAGCGACTGATTTTCTCCTTTTTAGAAGTTGATAGCGATAACCAGTGAAAGCAACACCAACCGCAAACACACAGAGTAAAGCCCGGTACAGCTGTTGTTTTTAATATCTTCGACAAGGGAACTCCAAGGAACGCATTAATTCATCTCACGAAATGTTTACTCGATTTTTAAAGTAAAGTTATTTAATTTGTTGAATAAGTTTACTTGATGAATAATACCGTTTACAAATACCAGGATTAAAAAAAGAGACGCTTTTTTCGCTTTTTTATCTTCGAAAAAATAACAGCTGCTAGCGTGTTGTATACATCATTTCTAATCGATGACATTTTGCTTCCCTGCATTTACATGTTTGAAATACGCAGAAAAATATATTTATGGCGCACGTGAAGTTACCTTAGACATACGTTTTGTTGATCATGCAAACCAATGACTGATTTGTGTTTAATTAATATTTTTTTTGTTTTTATGTTTGCAGTTGTTAACTCTTTAAGTACGGCGACGGTTAAAATACTATTTTTTTTTGTAATTGCCATATGTATTAGTTTCAACAAATTACGGGATGTTCAGTTGTCATCCATCTATTTAAATTTTTATTATTTTTAATCTAAGAAGAAATGTCTTTAATCTGCTATTCTTTGCAAACCTTAAGTTTCTTTCCTGTTTCGCTTTGAATACACACTAAAGCATTTAAGGTGAACTGTCAGTACTGTTTTCACCATTTCAGTCTTGTGATCGTAATGTCAATTCCCATTATAGATTAATATATGTTTATTGTAATTTTTACTATTGAGAATCTGCTTATCCATCAAAACAATACAACGATAGTTGATGATTTGGCTTATTCAAATTACTTTGAATATCTGTGTCCATTAATAAGCATTTTGAAGCAAGAAATAACGAGCCGGTTACTGGTCCTTATTGATCAGGACGAGTTTGCAATGGCGATTTAAAATATACTTAAATTTATCGTGCGATACACAAATTTTACTATTACTATTATTTAACATTCAAATTACAGTTCGAACTAGATGCTCATTATTTTCCTTTTCAAACTAGCAGTGGGTCTTCTGGCCATCGTCTGTAATCATGACGTAGTTTCCACGTCATATGGCGTCATCACGTTTCGTTACATACCTCAAAAGAATCATCTTAGGCGTACGATTTATTTTTTTAAATGTCACTGTCCTGGTTTTAATAGTGGCGGAGTTATGGAAGGGAGTGCCCCACCCCCACCCGGCCCCCAAAGACGAAAAAAGGCCGATCTATACACTAGCTAGGGTCGAAAGAATAATAGACTGCAACGCCGATTTAAATAGTGTATGTGTCGTTCATTTTCTACGTTGGAGAAAGGAAGGAGTAGTATTACTCCTAGTTGCTTCATACTCCAGGTTAAGCTCTGGCCGTGTGAGCCAGTTATGCTCGTGTGTGAGTGAACCTTGTACGAGGATGTCAAACAAGCGAAAACGTAAACAAAGAGAACTGATATGTCTACTTTTGTTTTGCAGCACAGACAGCCAGCTTAAGTTGACTTTTTTGGTTGAATGTTACTAAAAAGGGGAATGGAGAATGGGAAATTAAAAAAAGGGCAAATGAGAGATCATGACCAGTTTAGAAAATATTGAGATCAGTGGTGATTTTCCACGAATTTTTTATGATAGTTGTTAACATCAGTGCCACTAAAGGTAACAAAGGAGAGTGAAAACTGAAAAATTCCCAAGTTAGTCAACCACCACCAGAACCTGGAAGGGAGGGGGACGGGGGGGGGGGGGGGGGAGGAGGGACGGGGAAATAGGGGGCGGGAGGGGTACGGGAGATTGAAGATGAAAGGGCGGGAAGCGGGAGAGCAATACAAAACGGTAACTTTCTTTACTTATTAAAGCGTTGGAATACCATAAAAACAAGAACCCAACAATTCTTTAATTTACAGTGTAATTCTCTTTCATTTAGCGTCCTCAGAGTCTTTACATCAAACGTTATATCCGAGCACATGAAAATTCGCGTTCGGGCTGTAAACGGACTTACTTCCTGTGAAATTGTAAACCCTTTCAATCTGAGTGTCGCGCAAGCTGTCAAAACTCTCAAAAGAGGTGAGCAAGGTGGGTAAGAAACGCGACTTGAAAATTTAGTACGATAGAAATAAAAAATCGATGTCGTCAAAGCCCATTTTAGTAGGTCCTAGTATTTGCAGGGAGGTAGTAAAAAAACTGTACATTTGCGACCTTCTTGGCTCCCTATGATAGTGAATCGCAACAAGATGTGTCAAGGGAATGCTGTTTCAATGAGCGCACTGGAGAGTGCGAGTGCGGGTTCGTCTCGCCAGACCCGGGTTTTTGTTTTGGGCAAGACGAAAACGATTCCTATTAGAATAGACAACCAAACAGCATGGGAAGCAGTCAGGAACGACTTCATAGAGAACAAAGACAAGATTTTTTCTAACGATTACGAATAACATGGTTAGTATGTTTTTCTGTTATTTATTTATTTATTTTTTTATTATTATTACTTTTTTTTTGGCAGTTCCTAACAGTAGTACACATTAATTCACTTGACCAAAAAAGCATCAAATTTGACAATTTTTAAAATAAAAATAGTTTGAGGAATCTACGGTGGCCCATATTATCGTTACATAATATTTTCCTATAGAAGTAGGCATCCGTTTATCTCGTGAATAATGGCAGCGCCCTGATCACTCAGAATCAGTCCTGTTCCCATGGCGACTTGATAGAGATATGCAGCTGTTCTCTCTTCGACTTTGATTTTATCTCGATCCTGCTTATGTCTAAGTCTCGATTTTCACTTAACTCGACTTATAACTCGCGATCGCCACATCAGTATAACTCGCTATCAACTTCTAACTCGCTATGGCGATTTATAAGTTGCGATAGCATCTTAAAACTCGCGATCGCGATCGATGTTTATAACTTGCGGTAATGATGGCGGCGTGTGGCCGTGCTCCACGCGTCTCTAACTAGCTCTCGAAGTTTTTCCCCTTCTCTGCTCACTTTGAGCAGTGGATATCTCTTTAATGGAGGAGATTCAGACCAAGTATGCAATCAAGAAATTTAAAGAGCGAACCAACAAACAGAAATCCGTAAAATTCGAAGAAATAGATCTCGAATTATACAGAGCCGCAGCGAAATGTGCCTCTTTTGCAACCTCAGAAGAACGAATTCTACACTGGGTTAAGACGTTCCAATTCAGGTACTTTGAAACTCTTAAAGACAGCGGAGATTTCCTCATTGATTGGATCGATCACGAAGATCATGAATCAACAAATTTTCAAGAAATTGAAATCAAGATCTCAAGTATCAACCATGAAGCACCTACGACGGTCCCCCACGATGGCAAGAACCTCGAAGAAACTAATTTGTTGATTACTATTCACTTGTATCTGACCACAGGCATAATTATGTTCCAGGGCTCTGCATACAGGTTCTGGTCCGAAAAGGAATTTCCAACTCTTAAAAAAATCACAGATTCTTCGATCACTCAGATTCTTCGATCACTCAGTGATCCCTTGAGTCAAGGGACACGTGGCATGACCGACAATGACATCAGTGGCGAACTATCTACTTCGACCGAGTTTGTCCCGGTGGATAAAGACCTCCTCGACCATCTCAAGGAACTTATTGCCACCCTCCCACCCAAGAAATTAAAAAAACCAAAGAAGCCAAACATATCGTCTCCAAAAGACGACATTCAACCAGCTGAATGCCCCGACCACAAGGCGTCCTATTTTGCAACGCCTCTTAACCGGAAACGACGGAATTCCATTGATTCCATGCGAGGAGCAGGTCTGTCAGCACGGAAAAGCACAACCGTGACAGAATTAAAATTTGTCGTCAGTAATCTGGAATCTGAAATCACAGAAATCAACAATCTGCTGCAAGCACAGCCCGAAATAAATCTGCTTAATGACAGGATCTCGCACTTACACGACAAAATTACACAAATGGACAATGCTTTTAAAATTAATCTTCAAACTCTCTCCGGAAGAGTAACTGAGCTAGAAACTGATAATTATCAACTAAAATCCGAAAACGGAAAACTCAAACAGGAAATACAATCTTTGAAAAGTCAACTCAAGTCAAGCGAAAAGCATCATGAAGAAAAACTGAGCATATTGCTTAATGACCTACAAAATGAACCAGAAGAACAAGACAAGCAACAGCAAGCAACACAAGAGAAAGCTATTTTAATACCCGATGGCATCGAGACTTCAAACAGATTCTTTGTCTTGGGTGAGGAATCTACAAATCCAATCACCACTACCAATACCACCACCTCACCAGGCCTTCCGCACACAGCTAATGATCTAACAGCCCACACCCTAAACCACAAACCAGCAATCACACCGGAAAATCAGAAGAAGGAAACCACCGGACACCAGCGACCAAACGTTAACCAACAACTCAAGCCCACTATTGAAATGCCTCAAAACATTGTGCTACTCATTGATTCAAACGGAAAATTTATTGACACCAGCAAATTCACCCCAAACAAAGAAGTTGTCAAAATCTTCTGTCCTACAATTCCCTCAGTTATAAAGATGCTGAATGAAGATGACCTAGGCAAACCAAGCCACATTGTAATTCATGTAGGAACAAATGACATTGAATACAATTCCATTGATCTCTGCCAGACACAATTCAAAGAAATGTTAAAAATAGCAATCACAAAGTATCCAACCTCAAAAATTCTTCTCTCCTCTCTGGTAGTACGAGGCGACATCAAGGAACCTGCCAGAGTGGAACTAAATTCAAAACTCGGATCTATCTGTTTACCATATCCAAACGTCCAACTTGTCAATAATGAGAACATCCCGAACACATATCTCCACGATAATAAACACCTGAAGAGAAGAAGCATTGGAGCTCTGGTGGCAAATCTTAAAGATGCCATGTACAATAGAATAAGGCTAACAAAACCGAAATCTCGCAACCCGATTGACAACCCGCCTAGAATGAATACTCAAGCAGTTTAAGGCCTGGGTTTGAAGGGTGTTCAGAAATTATGAATGATCCCCTATATCTTCGGTTTCTCTGCCTAGAACAGGATGAAATTTTCCCTGAATATTAAACTTGATGTTTTCTTTTGCCTTAACGTATGATTTTGATCACGTGACACATCACGTGACCAAAAAATGAAAATTACGTAACTCGGCGATATGGCGGCGAATTTTCTTTATATAGATAACTGAATTAGTGTTCCCGAAGCAGATTTTAAATATTTAACTTTCTACGTTTGGAATGACTGTCCTTACGTTTTTAAATTGGAGAAATTAACAATCAAAGGTTGAATTGTGGACTAAAAAATGACCTTTGTGCTGATAACTTTTTTAAGGAGAACAATGGACGATCATTCCAAACGTGAAGCGATGGAGATATTTAATTTTTATTAGAAACGCGTTTTTGTTTGATGTTTTCTCTTAAAACCGTCGCCTACCTGTCAAATCTTTACTTTTTTCACAAAAACGATCACGTGACATGTCACGTGATCTTTAGCACTACTTATTATGCTTAGAAATTTTCGGAATGATAAGATCTTTTTATCTTCCAAATTTCAGTTCAGTGCCATTGAATTTGTTAAAATTATCTAGAATAAACCATTTTTCCTCTTAAAAGGCCTTAACCCAGGCCTTAAACTGCTTGAGTACAGCTCGTCCATTACACTACCCAAGTCCCACAAGTGCAAACATTGGTAATCTTAAACAGCTCACAATGGAAACACCTCCTCGCAATCAACTCAACAACCCACCGACTCTGTTTGCAAATACTCACAAGAAAACTTATGCCCAGATGACCAGCATGACTAACGCTCAACCAGCGATACCAATTCACGTTGCAACTCAGTCACCACATGTGGACATGAACACTGTACCCGCACCAATCCAGCCCTCCACTCAATCAGCACATTTGGACATGAACACTGTGCTGGGATTGCTGCGTCTGTATGAGACAATGCGCCATCCTTGATTTCTATTTCATGACTTTCCATCAGGTTTGACTTGCTCTGTTCCTTCCCCATTAAGCCTTAGATAATCACTGCTTACTACCCGTTTTAGTTTATAGAAGGATAGCCTATGTACACCAGTATCGGTAGCTCAAAACTCTTATCTTTGAGCTGCTGGAACGTACATGGATTATCAAACAAATCTCATGTAGGAGACAAATTATCAAATGATGATTTTTTACGTTCTTTCGAAAACAGTAATTTTGTCATACTAACGGAAACATGGTTGAGCGACCACGTTTCACTTTCCGGCTTTCATTTATTTACAACGCCTGCTAAAAAACACCGCATGAAAAAACACGGACGATTGTCAGGTGGAATCGCCCTTGGATTCAAAACAAACCTAAAAGAAGGTATAACACTCATCTCTTATAACGATGACTACATTTGGTGTAAACTAGACAAAACGTTCTTCCATACAGAAAAGGATATATATCTTTGTGCAGTTTACATACCGCCAAAGGAATCTCCATATTTTAATCCAGATATTTTTCAGGACCTTGAGTTTGATATATCCAAATTAAGCAAAGACGGTTTTGTTATTTTGGCTGGCGACTTCAATGCAAGAACAGGGTGCGAATTAGATTTTATCAATAGTAACAATTGCCCGCATATTCCTGGTGACAATATTCTTCCGCAATATGATTTAAAAAGGAGAAAAAACTATGATAACCATATAAATGACCATGGCAAAGCTTTACTAGATATCTGTAAGACTTGTGACTTAAGAATTTTAAACGGCCGAACAAAAGGCGACTCTTTTGGAAAAATTACATTTCATTCACCTCAAGGAGTAAGCACTGTTGATTACGCGATCGCAAGTCAGGAAATGTTAAACTTAATTGAGAGCTTTATTGTAAAACCGCCGTCCATATTCTCTGATCATTCTCAGATAGTTTGCTGGATCAAATGTTCTCCATCAAACCAGCCCCAATCAAAAACGAAGCCACAACAGAAGTTATTTCCTTTACCAAAACAATATATCTGGAATAACGATTCAGCACAACATTTTCTCAATACCTTGAAAATGGACGAATTTCAATCAAAATTATCATTATTTGAACAGACTGTTTTTTCCTCAAACAGCGAAGGTGTTGAGCTTGCCACTGAACAATTTACTAATCTACTGAATGAAATCTCATCGCGCTCTTTGAGACTCACTTGTCGAAAGAAAATACACCGAAATAAAATCTCAAAAAAATGGTTCGATAACGACTGCAAATTAGCGAGAAGGTCGTTAAAGGTGCTCTCTAACAAAAAACACAGAAGTCCTCATAACAAAGAACTAAGACAAGAATATCATAAATCTCACCGTGACTACAACAAATTAATTAAATTTAAAAAATCTGTACTTCTTAACACTAAAATTGATAATCTTATAAATAATAAAGAAAGCCACGAGTTTTGGCATTACCTAAGATCGATAAATGAAGACAATTCTCGTGACAAAAATGAAGAAGAAGTACCTATTGATAATTTATTCACACATTTTACGAATTTACATTCGAAACCAAATGCAAACCGCTCCTTAACAAATGAGATATCCGCATTAGAAGACTTTAAACAAGATCATAATCACTTTGATGATGAAATCTCCTTAAAGGAAATTGAAAATGCAACAAAATTGTTAAAATCAAAAAAGGCTCCTGGTTCCGATAGAATTCGCAATGAAATGCTAAAAACAGGAATATGGTACTTAAAAAACTCAATATGTAAACTCTTTAATCTCATATTAAAATGCGGGTTCTTCCCTTCATCTTGGTGTGAAGGTATCATCACTCCTATCTACAAGTCTGGAAACAAATCAGACCCCTCAAATTACAGAGGAATTTGCATTAACAGCTGTCTTGGAAAGCTCTTCACCTCGGTTTTGAACATCAGACTACAACATTACCTCAATGAAGAGAACATTTTACATCGAGCTCAAATTGGATTTCTGCCAAATCACCGGACATCTGATCACATCTTTACCCTTCGAACATTGATTGACAAACATGTAACGCATTCTACTAAAGGTAAACTATTCACTTGTTTTATAGATTTTAAGAAAGCCTTTGACTCAATTTGGCACGACGGCCTATTTTATAAATTATTACAAAATAAGATTGGAGGTAAATTTTATGACTTAATTAAAAACCTTTACTCAAAATCTAAATGTTCCATTAAATTTGGCTATCAAAGAACAGAATATTTTGAATACGCAAATGGTGTTAGACAAGGCTGCATTCTCTCACCAATGCTTTTTAACCTCTATCTAAACGAGATTCCTACCCTTCTTGATACTATGAAAACAGATCCAGTTCTACTACCGGACGGTTCAAAACTTAATTGCCTCCTCTACGCCGACGACTTAATTTTGATCTCTCACACGGCTGAAGGATTACAAACAGCACTAAATACATTATCCCAGTTCTGTAACGACTGGTTACTAAATATAAATCTCAAGAAAACGAAAGTTGTTATTTTTCAAAAGAAACTCAGAAAATCTACTTTAAATGACCACTATTTCCATATAAACAGAGAAAAGATAGAAACTGTCAGCAACTACACTTATCTTGGAGTCAACTTCACCTCGAATGGAAACTTCCGAGATAATAAAATAAATTTAAAAGAAAAAACTAGGAGATCTATATTTGCAACACGCCGTTTCCTCAACTTCTCAAAATTACCAATTGATGTCGTGAACAAACTATTTGATTCTTTATTCCTCCCTATCCTCATGTATGGTTCAGAAGTTTGGGGAGTCTATGACAAAAACGACTATAACACATGGGAAAAAGATATAATCGAACGAACTCATGTTTATTTCTGTAAACTTTTTTTAGGAGTCAATAAACAATGCCCAAATGTAGCATGTAGAAATGAACTTGGAAGATTATCATTAAAAGCAAAAATTGACATAAATATTATTAAATTTTGGTTACACCTGGAAAGTCTACCAGAAGATAACATTGCCAAACAATGCCTTTACCTATCTAAAGAAATGACCGACAAAAACCAACTGAGCATTATGCAAAGAGTCAACTCTCTGTGTAATCTTTCCAATTTAAACATTTCAAATTTAAACATTCACAACTTCACTGAACGTATTCGACTAAGTGTTAATAAAACTTCAACTAATCATCAACTTAATTTACTAAACCTAAATAAAAAACTTAAATTCTACTCTATCTTTAAACAAGATTGCCACAAAACTAACTCCTTGGATTCGATAAAAAATGTACGTCACAAAAAACAAATCAATACACTTCGTCTTGGAAATCACAATCTGCGAATTGAAACTGGCCGGCACAACAAGACACCTGAAAATTTGAGAACCTGCTATCTCTGTAATTCCAATCAAATTGAAGACGAATCGCATTTTCTATTCTCTTGCGAACATTATCATGATACACGTAAGAAATATTTTGATGAAATAAATGACAAATATCGAAATTTTAATGATCTTGACAATATCTCAAAAATCATGTTTCTTTTTAATAACGTTGATCCTTTTGTTTGTAGAACCATTGCTGCTTATATTTATGATTCAATGCTGAATCGACAATCAATGCTAGCTTAATTATTAGACATAATTATTTAACGTAATCCAGACTTATTACATAAGTAATACCATGTATATATATGGGAATACTGAATAAATTGTTGTTGTTGTACTCGATCGCGTCTATAACTCGCAGTCGCCACAGGTAACTCACGATCGTGACGTCTAACTCGCAATCGCCAGTTATAACTCGCCATAGATTTTGGCTAGCGATATTGGGTATACTCTACATGGGTCGCATGCGCATACTGCACCGGAACAATATGGCGGCTGCTGATCCGGAATTACTTCACTGTTTCTTTTCTTGTCGTTCTTTTTAGACTTAGAGCCAATGGAGCTCTTCCAGATTATATTCTTAATTTAAGTAGAGCCAATGGAGATGGAAGCGCTTTGATAGAGGAGTACTTTTGTCTTGGTTTTGAACTACTCCGAAACGTGCTTTCAGTTCTGCTGGTATATCATGGCATTCGACTGAGTTTGAAAGACCTCATTCTCGACCCCAGAGCCGCTCGGCTTTGACTACGTCATGCGCCGCCGTCAGTCATGCGCAAAAGGGAAGAGCTCTGGAGTGGAGAATGGATGGACCTCAAACGAATCAGTCTCAAACAGCTTGCTCTGCTTATGAGAAATAATAATATCCAGTCAAGTATTGAAAGAGTCATCGATGTAGTGAAGCAAGAATTACAGCAGCGTGGGAGTGCTATTGAATATTGGTAGAACTCATTATGGAGGATAACAACTTACATTTTCCTCAACACCCAGACGAGGCAACGTCTCTATATTTAGCCCTGCTTTATCATACCAACAAGCTGTAAATCATCATCCTCTCTTACTGATTATATTGACAGATGTAAAATGAGATGTGCACGACATTTCAAGTTTCCCGATGGAATTTTGATTTTCTTATTTCCTAGAACAAAGCCCGGGGGATTTAGACAGGCACGATCTCAAAGACAGACCAAGGAAAGGCGTTAACGCACAGCCATATTTACCAGACTGTGATGTGTTGCCCTCAGAAATAAGTGCCAATATGTAGTATGTGGGGAAATGTTAGCCACCAAAGTTCTTGCCAAGATGTAATCAAATTGCTTATTTCAGAAGGAACATCCTTAATATTCCGTTGGGCAGTGCTGGAAAGAGCTTTATCAAACAATTGACATTTTGGCAAAAACAGTTCAATTCAAATTCCGATCTAAACTCGATTGCTTTAAAAGCGTTTATAGTGCTTCCCAAAATGTCCTTGCTTGCTGAAAATTTTGAGAAAATAATAAACGCCAACCCTCGAATAAGCGTTAACCTCGTGGGCCCAAAATTAAATAAGCACCCAGGGCGGTTAATCGAATAAATACGGTAACAATGTACGACACTTTTTCCCAAATTGAACCTTAGTAAGTTATCTTTGATAAAAACGTGACTACCCCCAATTTGTGTTAATAGGCACCGATACCCCTTTCTCCAAGAAAAGCGGGGATAGCCACGCATGTTTGTGAGATAATTAACAAAAATTATTATAGAAACACTTTAAAAGACATAACAATGTACAGCATTTCGCCCAAATCTTTGAATAATGCTTGGTTACTTCCTGTTTGTGTTAGTAGAAGAAACCCGAGTTTTCCGGACAATACCGAGATGCGCAGTAGCATAAGTAAGTACAACCTCGTTCCCAGGGTCTCTCATCTTCCCGCCCCCTGGGGCGAGAGAGAACTCTCTCTTCTCTCTCGCTCCAGGGGGGCAGGAAGATGAGAGACCCTGGGAAGAGGTTGAAGTAAGTAAGGAGCACAAATTGAAACAAAGGAGGATTGCTAGAAACATTGAGCATCTCCTTCACTTTGGCGAATGAACTGAACTCCCTCCTGGGAAAGATAGTGCGACAAGTTGGATGACAGCCGAAAAGACGGGATCCAGGATTTTGCTTTGATGATTTTCATCCACAGAATCAAAAGTTAGAACCACCTCGTAGAGCATACTAAACAGCACCGCAGAAAAGTACGGCTCAGTTGCTTTCATTTGAATAGTCACACTTTAGGATTTCACCCACACACTTAAACTTTGCGATTTCCTACACATACTAAAAAATTATAATAACCTTGCACAACAGATTAAACACTACCAAAGTTTTTAAGGATTTCACCTGTAAACTTATTAGTTAGAACAACCAGACTCAGAATAATAAACAGCACCAAATGATTGCATGATAAATTTTATTTCATACTGAGCCCTAACTGAAGGAACCTCCTTGAACAGGTTTTATCATTAATAACAACATTTCCTTTCAGACTTGATCTATTGGCTGTTAAAATAATGCCTTTGGCTATCCATCCCCTCCCTCCCCTCCCCTCCTGTTTTTTTCTTCGTTTAACATTGTTCAACTGACCCAGATTTTAGCGGTATTGCACCAAAAGAGAAAATTCAAACAACATTGATTATCAAGATTAAGTTCCCCGGCAGTGAGGTTACCAAATTTACTTTCACTAAAGAGTGTCAGTGATACGATACTTGTTTTGCCAAATCGAACCACAACAATGGTGGTTGTGCAACTTGGCTTTGTGACAGTAACTGTCCATTTCATATGATCGTCGGTTTCTGCACCTCCTGGCTTCAGATGCCCCTTCTTTTTAACTCCCAGCTGATCAGACTCTAAGTTTAGGATCCATGCCCTATAGCATGTTTTCAGTTGATTGTATCTTGTTGCTGTTGTTGCTGTTGTTAGTCAAAATAATCAACATGGGACCCAGAAGAGAAAGTGTTCTTCTTCAATATGCTGATCAGTTTCCGTACTGACTCATCTGGTGAAAGGATTTTATTCTGAAAATGAATTTTTATCTTTTAACAACAAGTACATGTGTAACATACACCCTGAACAGGTTTTCGACACCAAGGGGAGAGATCAAGGGGCAGGTAGTTAAGGCAGCGGGGGGGTGGGGGGGGGGGGAGGGAAACTTTGCCTCGCCCCACTGCCACATGCCCCTGGGTCTTCAGGAATGCCCGGCTGTACTGTTGTCTGATCAATTGGCTAATGGCCAGTTCATAGGCTACAATTTGTTGGCCATATCCAAGAGGCCATTTGGCATAGGCTGTATTTGAAAGCTGAGTCCAATGGTCCATGTTACCCCTTGTTTCTTTAGTTATCTGACTCATTATCCTGCACTACATTGTACTTGTTACCCTGTGTACCAGAGGTGTCCTCTATCTACTCATCACATATCGAATGCGCTCTCACGCTTGCTCAATAATTGATAAAAAGAAAGAGGATCAGTGAACAGGCTGCCAGTTATCTACTAAATAATAAATATGCGTTATTGACCAAGCGTGAGGTCAAGATGGCTGGATATTGGCCAAGTTCTTTTTTTGTGTTTTTATGGACCGAGACGAAGTTGAGGTCCATAAAAACGCAAAAAAAGAACGAGGCCAATATCAGCCATCTTGACCGAACAAGCTTGGCCAATAAAGAATTTATTATATGGCTTTACAATCAAGTTAAAACTACAACAACAAAACAAAACACGACATGAAACTGCTCTACTCGGAAAGAAATTCTTCATAGCCGGCCAGTGCAAGATTTATTTTCAGTGCATTTTTGGATTAGCATGCAATCGTGGAAAACAGGGAATCCTAAATTATCTTAGGGCTCTAAGTTTATTATGGCTTAAAGGGAGTATACAATTATTGAGAACGAAAAATTTAGATTTTCGCAAGAGCGGGAAGATTTCAACACAACAGTGCCTCGCTGAACGTGGTCTCTCATTGGCTAAACAGGTGGACGCCGTAGCAAGCGTAGCAAAGCATTTCATTGGTTCGAATACAACCCTACCGTCACACACACACGCGTGACATTTCTGGGCGGAAGTGTGTAAGTCTTCAATCTGGATGATTTATGGTTGCTCTTGTGTTGTGTAAAAAGTAAGTGTTCTAAACATGCTTATGAGTTTGTGTCTCTGTGTCATCTTGGCCTCGAAGATCTCTTACTAAGTAGTCATTGCCGCTAGAAGATCGGTTGAAATGAGATGAATGAAAACATCCGAATTATTTACTTGACCTCTATAAATTGAAGTTAACTGATAAGGAACTAGAAGTAATCGGTAATTAAGAGAGTCCATTCGACATTCTTAATCTTGTTGCGAGTGAAAGGTTTATTTTAGAGCTTTGGCCATATGTGCATCGCTCGTAGGTGGGAATTTTGTGCGTATGTGAAAAATATCCTGATAACACGGTACTTACTCGACTTTTCTGAAAATTTTTGTTGTATAATTATATCTTCGCTGCATTGTAGGTGATGTCTGCTGTAAAGGAGAAATGGACTGCCAGAGGGACTGGCAAATGTCCTAGTTGTAGTGCCACATACTCAACTTTTCGGAAACCTCCGAATTGTGACCAGTGCAACTTTTTCCTTGGTGGGAGGTACGTTTCTGAAACTGTCAGCCGCAAAAGGAGAAAACTGGACAATCCAAGTGCAGTGAAAGTATGTACATTTGGTGGAAACAACCTATATTCCATGAAAGTCACCAGTAGGGATGACCGTTGTTTTTGTCTTGTTTCCGACACCAGTAGACTCTGTTACTACAGCTCATGCAAGAGCTTTCGTTCAGTTACAGCAGCATCTGGTCAGGAGGAGATGAACAAATTCTCATGTAAACATCTTGATGAAGTAAAAAATGCAGTAGCTGCAGTCAAAGAATACCATTTATCTCCCCAGCAAGTTTCTGAATATCCAGGGGGTAGTGATGTCCATGGGAAAATGCTTGATGCAGTCAATCATGCCAAGGTGCTTGGTGTCTCTCAAGTCATCAGAGTATCCGAAACCAGCTATGCTGTTTTTGGCATGCCGGACACCTTTGCTGAAAATGGCATTGTCCATTTGAAGCAAGTGAATGGCACATTCTCATGTGTGGTGAAGAACTGCCGTACTATTACTGGTGGTAAACAATTGAAGTCCCGCTATGTGTGTATCCACATTCATTTGTTGTCATGTTGTCTTGGCTTGTGGAAATCGTCACCACTACCCACCACTGCTACATGTACTGTTACTGTCAACTCCCCTGTTTCAAGTTCCACTACTGCTCTTCCTTCTGGTGCATCAAGTTCCAACCCACCAATTCCTGTCTCTTCAAACTTAACTGCATCTATTTCTCCCTTATCAAGTTCCACTCCACCCAATATTGCTGTGTCAAGCTCTACTATACCCACCTGTGGTACTTCGAACATTATTCCAATTGTCTCTGCTTCGTCAAGCTATTCTACTGCAGCCACCTCCAGTACCAGTAACTCAGGCTCCTCTCCCTCTGAACGTAACTCTACTGGCTCAACTTCAGCAACCTCTTCTGTCACAAGGACCTCTACTGTAAAGTTAAATTTGGCCAGCTGGTATCCATACCATATCCCACTTAATATCATAAATGCTGCCCGTGATTGTGATTGCAATACTTGGAAAGGAACAGGTGGTGGATGGCCCAAGGAGTTTATTCCCCAAGACCAAAATTGTCTTTTGTGTGGCACTCAACTACGTCCACCAAGATGCCATCCAGGATCACAGGGGAAAGGATTGTTAATAACAAACATGAATCCTTTTCTTGAAGTGAACATCAAAGTCAAGATGTGTGAAAGGGTTGATTGCCAAGCAATGCACCAGCCCCAAGTTTATGATCTCGGTAAAGTTACATGTAGCTCCGTACTTGAATACCTATTTACATCATACATGTATATCTTGTATATGCATGTAAAATCAGTCTCTCAACATTTCAGAAATTAAGCACATATTTTATACCAAAGGTTTAAAATATTATCTATAATTTTAACCAGTTTTTTCAAAGTGTTCTTATGGTACATTTGCATGATCATCAGCTGGCAGTGTCCTACATCCACGCATGTAGATGTCCATAAATTTTCTGTATGCCTTTATGAATTGAAGCAAAGAAACTGTCACTGCATCAGCAAAACTGGTTGTCTCTGTCTGGAACTATTTTAATTATACATTTCACTGTTGTTAAATGTTTTTTTTTTCTTATCTTTGTTTTATATATATCTAAATACAGGACTCTTTAATGCTGAAGACAAAGTTCTCATATCTCTGGAAATCTTTTTAGAGTGGCGAGAATTATTCAAAAAAGGTGTACCCCTCTCAATGATTATTGAGTGCAAAATGAAGTCATTGCTGCATACAGTTCCTAAGGTTTGTAATAGATCCTCATTTTCGAAAAATGTAATACATCTTCATTTTCGAAAAAATGTTTGTAAATGTTAATATATTAATGAAGCAGCTACATGTATGTTAGTTAACTTTATTTGCAGTCAGAAAAATTTATTAGAAATAAATGCGATTCCCTGAATGGTCCCCTTTAATTTTTATTCTTGCAGGATCACACACCTAATCCAAACACAGTTGACTACATTTGTGATGTAATGTACAATGCATTCTACTGTTTTGAAGCATTGACCCGAAGAAACATGGATGATGTTGTATGTGGGTTGTGTGGAACTGTTGGAGAAGTTTATTATGGTGATGGCAACTCAAAAAACTGCTGTACCGTTAAGGGGGTCAGTAGAAATATAATTATGTTGAATTTGATTTTCCCTCAAAACGTCTCACATATTTTTCTCATACTAACTGTCATTGATATTATTTATTTATTATTGTTTTAGGTCAACACTGTTCCACTTATTTCTGTTTTATTCTTTACGCCAATTAATTGAGGTGCACTACATGTAGTTTAAGTACTGGATCAGTGTTGTGTTTGATTTCTGGAAGACTGACCTGAATTTTGCTTTGTTGCGTTCATTGAGCACGCTTCAATATTTTATCTTCGTTGTTGTCAGAAACAAAGTGCAAACCCGTCCAAAAAAATACAGGGGAATGGTTTACTACTTAATTGAAAAGCACATGCAAAAATTCAGGCACTTCTGAAGGAAAAAAGTAACCCAAAAACGTCACTTAGCAATACGTCCTTCTTGCACCAAGCCATTCAATTGTTCTTCTTCTTTGATACTGGCACCATACAGATTGACTATAGTCAACAGGAAACAGCACAGTTGCCACCTTTAGAAGATTTTGTACACAGGATTACATCCCATTTTGTTGAAATAACAACTTACACCAAAGCAGATGGCAAGCTATCAGCCAACATTGGAGAAGTGCCACCATTAATTCCACCATGTCAACGTGCAAATAAAGTATTGAATACCGAAGCCAGTAAAAACAGTGTATACTTAACAAAGAAGGAAAAACTCAATGATGTAGAAGGTAACAATTTATTTTCTTGCATGCATTACTTTCCTCCTATACGTCTATATATACTTTTGTATCAATCCAAATTATACCAAGGTTTTATGGCTCACTTTTAGATAAATATAATGTTATCTTATAACAAAAACATAAACTTGATCCAGGTATGTTTTGTGGAACTTTTGCAAAATCTGAGTTGACCCAAAATGTTTTGTGGAACAAACTGTTATGTTATTTGATTTCATAATTTAATTCATATGCATCTTGCCCAGGCAACTGTTCTAATCAAACATATTTAAATTCAGCATCGCCCAACTAGTTTATTTAATAAGTATTCTATAAATTCTCTCAAGGTTTATCTTGATCTTGACTGTATATTAATTAATTAATCAATTGGTAGTTAATATAATGGCTGTCATGTATTTATATCAACAGTCAATTAATCTTTTTTTAGGTGATCCTACAATGCTGCACCTCCTTTTGCAGCAAAAAAAATTCCTTGTTGAAGAGATAAAAAATTTATCTGTGGAAAAACTCAAACAAGTTTGTGAAGAATGCTCAATATCGACTAAACAGAGTTCAGCTGTAAGTTTTAATTACTGGAATTCCATGTATTTTTATTGCACTAAATAAATTGAAAATCAAGAGTGACTTGCCAAAGCAAAAGCATGCAAACTGTACTGACAAAATAACTTAATATACTTCCTTAGTGAGACCCCTGTTATCAAGATGATCTCTTAAGACAGATAGTAGGAGGAGTGTAGGGACAACAAATTCACACTAAAAATACCAAAAAATAAAATAAAAGCTATATCAATGATTCCCAAAAAACACACATCACTAACATCGTTGTGTGACAAAGTATAATTTCCTTTTTTTTCTATTTTATTTGATGCAGGATTTTTTGCGAGGCAGGCTGCTTGCTCTTTATGCAAGTATCACTGTTGGAAACTCTCCATGCCAAAAGTTCACCCATGTCGAAGGTCACTCAGGTGGCTTTTATCACCTTGTTTGTCCTCATTCTGTGAGTGTACACAATTTTGTTTCCATATTTAAATTTCTTATAAGTTAACTCTTGTAAAGTAACAGTTCAGTCCATGATTTTCCAAAGCTAACATTTTGCACCTTGTTTGCTTAGAACAAAATTTGATTAACTTACTTAAAAATCAAAAAGAGAATGTTCCACTACTGAAAAAGTCAATTTTAGAAGTAAGACCTACAGTTGAAGATGTATTAACACCATGGAATGATTAAAGTAAAAAATATCGTTTTTTTCAAAATGTGACTTGGTATTAATTTCATCATGTTCTCACTGCTGCATACATTGTAACATTATCACTTGTGAAAACTTATAAGGGGCCTTATAGGGGGCAACCATTTTTCTGGAGGGGGGGGGGGGTTGAAGAAAATTTTCTGCAAGTGCTTTTTGGAAGAAAAAAATGCATGCAGCACAAATATAAACAGTAATCCTTCAGAGCACTGAGAATGGAAAATTATCCCACACTTCCTTACCCACCAGGTAAGGTGACCAGATATCATCCACTACCCACCCCCATCAAGAGTTGTTCCTCAAGATTTCCTTTTTCTGTTATTACTTATATGTTAAGATGTGTCACTTATACTATTGCTTAGTTGTTCATTCCTACAATGTGATTTTAATTTTAAATTTTTGTTTGCAGTGTACTGTTGCATCAAAATTCCTTCTTCTGCAAGAATCTGTCCGTGACGCTGCTGACTTGTACCTCAGCCTGAAATACCCTCCTCCTCTTTTAATCTGTGATACACCTTGTACTCTGGCACGTCACATTGATCAGAGGTGTCCGGATGTTGCAGAACAACTTTGGGGTGACAATGTGGGGTGCTTTCAGAAGCCAGTAATAGGGAAGTCACCTATTAAAGTGAGTGCACTAGTTAATAATGTATACCCAATCCACCATTTAGTGAATTATTATTTTGAGCATGCATATTGTAGTCTAGCTTTTCAAAACAGATTGAGCACAGCCATGTAGTTACATAAATTTACAGGTAATGGGTTAAAACTGTAGTTGTATAATCCATCTTCTGTCCTTTTAGTGCAGATGATCATTTTTTAAATCACACCATGCAGGGACTAAATACAAACCATTCTTCAAGTTTTGTAAACAACCAGCACATTGTAGCTGATGAATTTACGTTGCTACATGCAAGTTTGTCTGTGGTGAGATTCTTTGTCCCATCCAGACTAAATATAATGATTATTTCACACAAGTCACCCCATAATGCAGTGTAAATCTGTTTAATGAGTGTATGTCATGCATGACCATGGATTGAGTCTCTCACAATGTCTTACTGAAAAAAGGCAATGTTCCAGGTGCAAAAGAGTTCTCTTGTCAACAAATATTGTTGGGAATATACATGACATTTCATTATATAAAGGCTTTAAACAGATTGCAAGAAGCGGGCCCTACAAACAAATTGCAGAAAGTATGGAATATTTGTTGTTGTTGACTGCTGAGGGTACATTCATTATTGACAGCAAGAAAAAATGAACCCAGTCAAAACAAGCCAAAAGATTCCAGCTAAAAGTTATGATTTATTTTGTTTTGAACCCTGGTAACATCAAGTTAATTTTTTCTTCCAGGTCAGTGTTCCAGAGTTAGTAAGCTCAACTTTTAAAACTAAGCTGGCACAGGTTGACCAAACATCCACATGGCAACATCCTACAACTGGCCAAAAGAGGAGGTATATTGCAGGTGATCGATTTCATGCTTCTGTAAACCCCCACAAGTCCGACTTGTGTGTGTATCATGACATCAACCTGTTGGAACAAAGTAATGGCATCAGAACCAGCTACCAAGAGAGTTCCAATCATATCAAGAATAGACGCCTCCAGAGCTCAACTGTTCAAAGCTTTTTTGTACATTTCCTGTATAATTACCTGATGGACTATTATGGAAATGAACAAATTGTTCAGAAGCAGATTAATGATATTAAATCTATGTTGGGACCCAACCAGGTGATCACCAGGGATAAGTTTCATCGTTTTGTGATAACCAAGTTAGTTTCTTAATTCCCTAGCCTTTTGTTGGCCTTGTTCTGGGCTAGTGGTTTGTCCATGTGGAGTAGTGATTCACTGTACTTACTAGCCCTCTGCCTAGCAGTCAAAAACGTTAGTGTTAAGTACTGCTATATTGCCATGACATTCTTCATTTAATTAGGATTGCCGGGCATACACTGTAGAATGGTGTTTCCTCGAGTTAGATGGCACATTTATGGTGGTTCATGTGAACCCAGTTCGCTTTTTAGTGATATGGAGGTGAGGGCATAAGGCCTTTTTCAAGGTGGGGCCTATTCTGTGAGGGGATCATAATAGACCCCTATAGTCCTCTGGTTCATATTACTCAAGCTACATGTACTAGAAACTAGCTACAAAAAAATCCCAAGTTATCAAGTTGTAGTACATTTCTTTTCCATGAAACTAATTATTTTAGGGGCTAGTAGAGTAGGAGGTTGTTATCACTAGCCCACCATGGTTTTACTAGTCCTGGGCTAGTGGACTTGTGTTAGTGTCGGGCACTGGTAGAACATTGATCCATATAGGAGGTGAACACTTTATATCATGTTGAACAATTCTTGGGAGAAATTAGGTGATCACAGATGTCATTGTGGGGCATGATGCAATTTGTTATAGTGAACAAAATCTCTTTTAGGAAAGGCCGGGTACAAGTCAGACATCACAGATAGTCATACTACAAGCTTTCACCATGCTGAGAATAAGCATATTACCTTTCTACTTTGCCTTCTTGCAGGATTCACTGCAGTACCTTGAGGGAAAACGGATATATAACATTATAAGGATAATATTCAAAATCAATCTTTTTAAATATAAAGCTGTTTAATTGACATGCAGGTTGCATGCTGGTGAAAAGATTAAACCTTGATGGTGTAGAAACTGATAAACATCTTGGTAACATGACAGTGAACGTGCCTTTTACTTACCACTTTTTCTCTCTGGGAAGTTCTGTCAATGCCAAGCATGACATGTGATAGTAACCTTTCCCTGGGCACTACAATGAAAGTATGGTCATCTCTTCTTAAGAGGAAAATGTACTGACAAACATATAATATGTATTTTATTTGTTATGGTTTTAATTTATCCTTGATTCATATTTTTTCCTTTGTGTCACAACTCATAATCATCTAACAAGAGTTTATTTTTCATGTGGAGAACGTGACTTTTATACGAAAAATGTCATTTGCTGACTACTTAATCATCAATAGAGCCACAAAAAAAAGTACACAGTCATTGAAATTTTTCCGAAGGGTGAGCTGGAATTCCATTTTTTTTTTTTATGCATATATCACCATATTATTTAAAAAAAACTTGAACCAAGAAATAGATTGATTCCGGATATATGCATGAATCCAAATAATATAAGGATTTCAGTGTTTTAGCCATGGATAGTTGCAGTGAGTTGCAATGAGCATTCTTTGAGCATCCTCATCTGGGGTACAGTCTAAACAATGATTTTTTCGAAACTTTGCCAATAGGAAAGCAGATTAAAAAATAAAAGGAAATGTTACAGTGTAAAATTGAATTCTGTTTAACAATTTGACAGAAAAAATTCACTAGTTTTATTTCTGGTCCAAGGGAGACCGTCATTTAATAGCCTTCTGGCTTCTCGTGGGCTTCCTCGTCACTATTATTTAACAACTATTCACCCAAGTGGAGGTGGTTAGTGTTGGATATTAACTGAGCCGCAAAGCGGCTAGGTAAATAGCCACCGCTAACCACCAACACTGAGGTGAATAGTTGTTTTAGTATATAATAAAACAGTGAGATAATATACACCACAAAAAATTAATTTGGATCATTTCTTCACTTTTCACGGATGCAAACCGGGACACCATTTTCTCTCGAATTGCCCGGAGGTAAATAGCACAGGATATTTGGAGTTTGACGCGCCAATCAGCGCTTGCCTTCAACGCTATCTGGCCACTGTTTTAGTATATACTAAATTCAGGTATTCTCTATGTGTATGAAAAATATGTAACTAAAATATGTTGGCAAATAAATGTGGACCTTGAATGTTACAATTTGTTTACTTGCTGAAATCGGATCTACCAAGAGACATTTTTGAAAACATTTCCAATTGAAAGTAAATAAATGTTTTCAGCTATCCTCTAGGGCTTTGAAAGCCAACCTTGTTGGTAATTGTCATTACTAACATGTTAGGGGGTAATTAACTCTCAATACCTGAGCTTTTTTCTTTGTTTCACATACTAGCATTTCGTTTTCTTCTTCTTGTGATCTTTGCTGTAAAAAATTGCTGTCTTTTAATTACCTTCAAAAAATTTCTTCAAATCCCATGCTATTTGAATAATAGCTATGTCTGCAGTGTGGAGCCCATAAGTATTTATGATGGAAACTATTAGATAGAAACTCATGCATTTCATTTGTAAGGTCATAATGGTTAGTGGCAATTACTTGCTGGTGCATGGGCCCATGAATGTACATAACTCCAACATCACACGACATGGTGCCTGTTGCTCTCCCAATTAACCAAATGATTAATCTAGGTTGCATGTTTGCCTTAATTGGCTTGGTTAACTTTTACATCGGATATCCATCGCACGGTCTATTGACAGCTGTCCCAACCAGGCATCCGCAGACCAGTAACATCTGACGATACCAAGTGTAGGTCCCATCAAGGTTGCATTATTTTGTTACAGTTTACAGCCAACCAGGTTGGGTTATTGACAAATTATTAGAACAAGAAAACAAGCCAAAAATTTGTAGCTTCTGTTTTAGGCTACACTGCATATATATTCTGGTAAATACATGTATATATTCAAAGGGATTTCTTACCTTTTTACAAGTGCAGTATTTAGACCTATTGGTTCTCATTCTTGTTGTTTGGCCTGAAAGGCCATGAGAAGATCAAATCAATTAAAATTATGAACTCAAAGGTAACAAAATCAATTGGTTGTAATGAGAACTAAGGGACCGTTCATTTTTTATGAGAGAGGGGGTGCTGGTGGGATTTGGGGGGGGGGGGCACTCGAAAAAAATTGGCTTGAGAGGGGGGGCCAGCCGAAAAAAAAAATGAAGGAAAGGGGCTGGGGGGGTCGGACGAAAAAATTAGATTAAAAATAGGATAATTAAGAGATGTTTACAAATGGAAGAAAAATTGTACTCTTTTATTTATAACAAATATGCTAAAACAGTTCCAGGGTAACAAGAAAACTTCTCAACAGCTTTAATAATTTATAAGGACAATGAACATACCATAACAACAGTCATAAATAGAACCAAAAAAAGGGGGTGGTAGGCCTACACGACTTTTACCTCATGCCAAAATGCTGCTTATTCCAATTAAGTTGTTTCTATCTGCTGGGTAGATTATGCTCTGGAAGGTTCTGCATTAATACTGAGCAAATGTGATTTTAGCCGCATGTTTCACACTGAGAGGTCATGACATACATATCGATTGCCTGTAGTTATTTTTTCTGGTCGGCAGGATTTGCCCTCTGATGCAAGCACATTTTCTTTGACCTCTTTTGAAGCGTACAGCTTTTTTATTACGGCTGAATAAGGGTTCCAATTTTCTCCAAAGTTCCTTCTGGATCTGAATAACTAAGCGATTTTCTTTAGTCCGTGAGTGTAATGTTTTTCTGCAAAGCTGTATCACGCTGGGCCCAGCTTGTCAGTTTTCTTTGCAGAATGTTAAATTATCACGGATAGTGACACACAGATCAAAATGGGCTATTAAAACAGCATCAGAAGAGCAGCAAGAATGACAAAGTGAAGACAATTATGGGACACTTCCTGCAGATGAATACTCTCAGAACAGGTCAAGCCGAAGTGAGAGGCAGCAATGACTCAGGTCAACTAGACAGCAGTGGTGAAAGCAGTGAGGGAGAAGAAACTGATGATGATTCATGCGGGGGGGGGGGGGCCTTCCAAAAAATTACTCTGATGAGGGGGGGCGCCATGTGACAAAAATCGGAAATTGGGGGGGGGGGGGGGGTCATACAATTTTCAAATTACACTCCTCCAAATCCCACCAGCCCCCCCCTTCCCCATAAAAAAAGAACGGTCCCTAATGCAGGGCATCCGAACTACATTACGCATCGATTGTGTGCAGAATTTCATGCATTATTACATGTAGCATGTGTACATATTAAAGAAAAAACCAGGTTTTTATGAGGCCTGCTGGCTTGTGAGAAAGACAAATTGTATTTTTCCTCAGAAGCGAGTATTGGCGTCAATCAGCTAGTTATCATGATTTGAAAGTTGGAGAGCTACATAACATTGACATTGAATATAAATTTTTAAAAATATAAAACTACTAACTGGGTGCAATACAGACAGTGATATTTCTGGGAGATAAGAAGCTGTAATAACTTGATGTTACGTGTGCGTACTGATAGTTATTTGTGAATGAATGGTTTTGAACTTTATTTTTTACTTTTTTGGCACCACATACCAGAAGTACCTTGGCGGGTCATGACACCAAAAGTTCCATCAGCAAACAACTGCCTTACAACAGTAGGAGGCTCTCTGCTCTCTTCAAGGCAAAATGATTAATTAACAATTAGATTATGAGCTCAAGATTTCTATCGCATGATAGTTGACGAGGGCATAGCCTGAGTCAAGTATCGTGCGATAGGAATCGAGAGCAAACATTAATATAATTGTTTTAGTATGAATCTACTAGTCGTTCAAAACTTAATCGAAATCCTCTTCAAAGACAGTTCTAAAATGCTAATAATTGGCCGTAATTTTGTTATAAAGCGCAGACGACTACACTACTCACTATCTATCACTGAATAGATAGTGAGTAGTGTAGTAGTGTAGCCAATCAGAGAACAGCATTCGTGATAGAATGCTAGTAGATTTATACTTAAAGTTATTTTTTCCCAAATCTTCTAGCTCGAAGGGAATTGCGAGCTTTGAAAACAGACCACTTTTAACCATTTCAGCAAATCTCTAGGCATTTAAAATATTGCCATTCTATTATAACTTAACACTTGCACAACTGAACCTGGGATTAAAGCTTAAAATGTGAGCATAAATTGCAAAATTTGCAATTCAAGGATATCAATTAAGGGTGGTTTTCAAGGATATTCAGTCAGATTATGGATTGTAAAAGAGGTTCTTTCAACCAAAGTCCTGTCCTTTGTGTGCTTCTGTTATTGTTTTCCTGCCTTTCAGTGGTCTTCAGTCACACACGTAGCTGGCCTTCGCCTCTAATCTATGTAAAAACTAAATAGAGCCTTGGTTGAGCTTAGATGGAGAGGATATTAAATAAAAGAACTTTTACCACAAACAAAGACTCCAAATTTTGGTATTAACAAAAATGGCGGCGAACAAAGGGTGACTGATGCAAAGGACTGTGGTTGAAAGAGACTCTTAAGTAATCTACTTCATTGGAGAAGACAAAACCTGGACCAGCGGGGTCATGATTCCATCAAGGGAATTCATGGACCAGCAGTCCAGGTTTAATTGTCCTCTCCCCTCAATTACATTAATTAATAAAACCTGAACTGGCACTGCTATAAGGAGTAGCACTTGCAGCAGCTGATCTTTTACTGCTACTACTTGGGCCCCCGGTGCTAGTGTTGTCACAATCTGCATAAATTGAGTGAATATTAAACAGTTAAGCTACATGTAATCTATAGGTGCTATCATTTCACTTTATTTCATCCATAAGTTTGTGTGCTTGTCTTTGGTGTGAAACCTTGTTTACCTTATATACAGTATTTATTTGATACCTTAGAGTGGTGCTTATTAAATTTTCACTGTTTTTAGCAAGTAGTAGTAATATGCCATAAAGCAATAAATTAATCAACAAAATTAAGATGCATCATTCTAAGCATTAAAATTGTTCATTAAAAGTTTCTTTAAAATACTAAGAAAACTTGTTCTTCAGTGAAGTCTGTAATATGTCGTTAAGGTCAATTAGCACACTCTTGGTTATTCCTCTTGTGCATTTCAGTTTTTTTGGAGGCGTGGGTCCCATGTGAAATAACCCCATGGAGGAGTTCCATGGAATCCCATGGAACTCCATGGCATGTCCATGGAACTCCATGGAGTGTCTGTTGAGTTCCATAGAATTTCATGCAGTGTCCATGGAGTTCCATAGAGTTCCATGGACATCCATGGGATTAAATTAAACTTCATGGAGTGTCCATAGAATTCCATGGAGTACTTGAAAATCTTATGTAACACATTGTAATAATGGGGTTGACACCAATCAGAACTTTACTGTACATTCTGGAATTTACATGTATAATTCACAGTTTCTTTGTTGTAAGTTTTAATCTTAAACCATGGCAAATTTTAATTAATATGCAACAATAACAAATGGTTTGGAAGTAAGAGAAAGCAATTGTATACGTATTCTATACCACAAGAGTGGGCTTTATTTGTATGTTATTTTAATTGGACATATAAAGACATAAAACCAAGATGAGCAACTGATATAAGTATTTGCAACTGGCTTCCTTTCAAGGAAAGCTTTAATACTAAAAAACATGAGCTTACAACATTGGCCGTATACTGAACTGCATTTGTGAAAACACTATTACTTTCAAACCTTCTTTGATGAATCTTGACTCCATTAAATGCCAAAAAGAACAGCAATGCTTTGAATCATTAATTCCAACGACCTTCATGCGCAATGCTAGCTTTTAAAATGAGCAAGAAAGCGACTGGAGTCTGACTGAGTACCGGCAGCCATCTTGGATTTCATTCAGACTGGGAAGACTGGGCATGAACAAAGCCATTTTGGTCAGCAGATATGGCACTGCAGGCTCGGGAAAAGACCGTTTCATTTTAGATTTTAGGCGGGTTTCAAGCGTTTAGGAGACATTTCCTCTGGATTTTTACCTCTGTTAAGCTAAAAAATGATGGATTAAAGCAGCAAATGTGGATAACTACTTTTAGAAAGAGGTAAGATTTCACACAATAATTTTGATAAAAGAATACGTGAGAATGTGTGATTTTATAGATCTTCTGAGCGAGTGCAATTGCCCCTCTTAAATTTTATAGAGCAAATTCGTGATTTTTGAAGTAGACATTGCCTATTTATTTTTAATACAAAGCCTTCGCAATTGTTTTTACAGGGTAATAAATATTATTATTGTTATTTGTAGCCGGTTTGATATAATGTCTTGGTATAAGCTGAAGACTCACATGATCTTGATTTGAAGGAAGCATGGACATCAGTTCATGATCAACTTCATGCCCATTGGGTGTATATTTTTGTAACTGTCACCTCAGATGTTAGAATGCACTCATTTTACTCAGAAACCAACAAGATCACTGTGATCACTCAGAAGCGCTCAAATTTTCTGTTTTACTACAGATTTTCAACTCAATATTGTTGTCAAGCCGATACTCAAGATCCTGTACTGAGCTTCAGAGTCAAGTCACCAAATCCTGTGCAACAAGATAAGTCGACCACTATGCTCGTTGGACTCTATTTTAACTGATTCATTTTGTTATGAATCGTGCCTTTTGCTACTCACTGTACTCCTCAGGAACATTAATTACATGAATTTACATGAATGTAAAGCCTGATCACAGAAAAGTAATAAATTCCAGTGTGTCCCTCAGTCACTACTTGTGGTCAAAGCCTTTAGTGTAATTTTAAGCTTTATAAATAAAGCTGTTTCCATTAATGGCAAAGCATGATCAGTGAAATGTTTTCATCAATGAATTCCATGGATATAATGTCTTTCCATTCAAATTCCATTAAGAATGCAGTTGTGTTCCATGGAACTCCATGGAACTTAATTAGCCCACGGAATTCCATGGAAATTTTTCCATTAAATTCCATGCAGCAACTCCATGGAGCTACATGTATTTCCATGGAACTCCATGGAATTCCATGGATTTCCATGGAAAATTTTCCATGGAATTCCATGGGGTTATTTCACACCGGGTTGGTGCTTATTTAAGGCTGTACCTTATTAACCTTTCCTACCAACAGGGTGAGAACTTCTTAAACAAAATGATTATGATTATTATAAATTATCACAAAAATTCTGTACCTTTACTTTTGCTGCTTCCTGGATTGTCAATTACAGCAGTTGGGGCTTCACTGCTGTAATCACCTGGATCTGCGCATGGATTGTCAACACAGTCTGAAGTAGATTAATGATATGGATTGATGGTATTCTTCGAATCAATATAATGGTGATTATAAACATGTATTACTTATTATAAACCAATAACATCAATTCTTTTGGTAATAAAATTAAACCATGTTTTTCTCTACATTTACCTTTTGCGGCCTGCATCCGTTTGCCAGCTTCAAGACCCTGGTGGTAAAAAGGTATTTGTTTGAATAAAATTTAAAGTTATTAGGAAACAATGTTACGATATACAGCCAACCCATGTGTGCCAGACAAGCTCCCATGATCAACCACGAGCTGGAGGTTTGACAGACCAGTTTAATTCTGAAAGAGTAAGATCATACCATGTCAAAGGCTTTCCTCTTCCTTGGTGTCAAAGATATGTATCTTTGTCTTGTTTTAGGTGTTAGGTCCTGAAGAAAAAAAAAAGAATCATTTATAGTATTTGTCAACTTTATTTTTAAATCTACTTGCCTGGAAAAAAACATTTTAAGGATTACTCTCATGGGAACACATAAATGATATGAATGCAGTCTTCATTTGGGGGGTCTGTCTTTTACTTATAAGTATATAATAAATTTATGCTTTCTACATATATCCCTTATACTTGCCTTTGACACCCCAATGTTGTCAACAGGTGACCTTTCTGATGGTCTTGTGCCAGATTGCCTCTCACATTCTGTTATAAAAAACTCTAATATTTAATAGATCAATAGAGTTGATTTCAACAATTAAACAGTGATTTCATTTACTGATTTCATGTATGGTGATTAGTTTCTTGCTCTAGTTTGGTGCAGCACCTGTCAGAGTGTGATGTAAAGAGTCAGGCTCAGGAATGATAATTTACAGTAACTTCCTTATTTTCAAAATTGCCAACATAATAAATTTTATAGCAGGTACAATGTAACATCACAATTTAGACAAGCATGAAACTGAAAGCTAAAAGCAAACCTAACCCTATAAATAACAATAGGGAGTCCAAATAACAAATTTAAAAACCCAGGCTAAATTCAGTTTTAACCCATTTTTATAAGAACCACACTTGCCTAAAATTTGGAAACTACAGTACTTGCTCTTTTTCTTGGAAATCACTTCAAAATGTTCACTTTTAGGGATATGAGATATGTTGGCATCTTTGATGACCTCATCTGGGCACCTAGGAGCCTTTTCACTCTAGTTGCAGTGTATATAACTTCCAGATGTTGACAATCATCAAATATTATTTATTGTGAGTCACAATCATATTTAAATATAGATTACAAATATAAGAAAATAAAGGCTGATTACAACTGAAAACTCTTTTAGCAACTCTGTCATCAACCTGAATTGCCTAAAAAAAATTGTCATTTATGTATTAAAACCTTTTTATAATACTTATATAGGCTACCCTGGGAAAATGCAGGTTCTTACTCTCAGGTTTTTAATGTAGAGAAAGATGAGGTATACAACTAAAACCAACATACCATCTATGGCTTGCTTGAGGTTTTGTTCCATGGCCTTCAGCGTCTTTTCCTCCTCTGGAGTCAGTTCAGGCATACTGAGGTCATCCTGACTTGGGGCCTCTTCTTCTTTATTAGGTTTTTCCTTAATAACTCCTGATGCTTTTTTGATCAAATGCCAGAAACATACAAGAGAATGAACATTATCAACGTAGCATTGTTTAGTTTTTACTCTCCCTCAATTATCCGTAATTTACAAAAAGCTTAAACTTTAATAAGCCTGATTGGCAGTTAATGTGTAACCAATTTTTAATGATCTCAGAGCAGCTGATTTCTGCTCTTTTTTTGCAAACATATCTTTTAAATGCAGGACTAGAGATTAGGCATCACAAAATTAAGTCCTATGTATAATAATATATTTTCGCAGATGCTTAAATTAGGCTTTGGTAGCAGTCAAGGCATAATGTTGCATTAAAATATATACCTAAGTTAAAACTCACCATATTTGATGTAATTTGTAGTATATGGCCTTAGGAACGAAAAGGGTATGCGATATGCCCTATGTTGAACAGTGTTCTCGCGCTTTGACAAATTACTCAGGGTACCATCTGAATGTCTACAGAAATAACACCCTATTGTTGCAGGGTTTTCCACCATGTCCTCATACAATCGTCTTATTTCCTATAAAATAACATCAATCATAATCATTATTTTTTTCTGTGATAAAGAAATCATATTTTAAAAATTTTAAATTCGATGAAGCAGTGGCTCCTGGAAATGTACCAGTGCATACCTGTCCCGAGAACTCAGACTCTCCCACCCACCTTTGAGTTTTTGTTGTGCTTCATTTTATTCCATTTTGGCGGCTGAGACCCCCCTCCCCATTGGAATTTCCCATGATCTTCATAGGGTGGGTATGGCATTTTCAGGAAAAATACATTGTAATTTTAACTTAAGGTTTAGGTGTGCTTTTAGAGTGCCAGAGGAGTCAGATTTTAAATGTAAGAAACACATTTTTCTCAACAATATGACCTGAAGTATTAATTTATTAACATAAAATAATTAAGGAGTAAAACATTCCATTCCCTGGTCTCAAACAGTGTACACCAAATATTACAGGGCAAGTTAAGGTGCCTTAATTGGTGCAGCAATTACCCAACAAACTTTTTTGACAAGTTGAATGTCCAACCAGACAGTGAGAATTTCTTTGAACTGTAACACTGGTCCTCCTTAATTTTAACGTTAAAAGACATCACCACCAAACCGTTGATTACATTTGCAAACAAAGTTGTGGGAATTGAATTTGGGCACAATACATGTACAGAGCTAACTAACTTGTGAAAAATGTTTGTTGGATAGCTACACTAAGTTAAGTTGTGCTACAAGATTTAGGCAAAAGAGATAAACAATCATTGAGAGCTTACTGTGTGGGAGACACTGGCAAAGCCATCAATAGTGGTGCTCTTTATTGCCACTCCAGGTACTTTCCTCCCTGTTTTGTCAACCACATTTACTCCAGGATGCAACCAAGTGAGGACCTTGAATTCACATTCACTCGCCATTAGTTGACTGTTTAAATAGCATTGACTGTTGTACTAACAGTCTAAATTTTTAATCCAATACTTACACTTTTTTCATCAGACTTGACTGCAGAGAGAATACTTCTATCTAATTTCTGAAGAGGTGTCAACTCACTGGCCTTATGTGTATCTTCTGATAAGGTGTCGTATATGAAATATGAGATGACATTGCCAGTTTTCGCAGGTCTTCCTATCGATAATCTAATCTAAATAAGGGATAAAACAATAAAACACATTAAAAAAAGAAAAAGTCATCTTCAGAGTCAAGTGAATAGTGTTTGTCAGTCAATGTTTTGTTGATCTGTATCATTTAAACATTGATCATCGAATGACAAACACTATTCACTTGACTCTGAAGATGAATTCCGCTCAGGTTGTCGAAACGTCAGTCACCAACAACAGTTCTTTTCAGAACTACTCTCACCTGGACGATCACAACATACGAACTTAACTTACCATTGTGTTCGCTAAAACAACAGAGGTGACACCTTTCAGCCATCTCTGTTGTGGCTGAGTTTGTTCAAAAACTCTTGACAGTATGGACATTATAATACCAGAGGCCTCAGAGTAGATCCTCTTCCAAATGTCCAGGTACATCACTGCCCATGCCAGGAAAAGGCCCTTAATTTAATGGTAAAAAGGAATAAGAGTAATAAAAAATTAAATAGCCACTGTTGTTACTATTAAATAGTCAAACTGCATCTACTTTCCAACTAGTAAATATTTGTGAAAGATGAAATAATCAACAATGGCACAAGCCTGGAACATAACTATAATTTTCTGATGATACCTTATTTTCCTGCATGTGAGGTATCAGGGAATTCTCCATTATCCAGCTGTCATGTGCTTGCACGCCTTCTCTAGGGCCGGTGTAATTGAAACAAACCACACGCCCAACGATTCTAAAAACAAAACATGTTGATCTGTATCATTAAACATTGATCATCATGCATTATAATATACGACTTTAGACCACAAAATGTTTTACTTTAACAACTGCAAGAATCTAGTGCATTGACACCCTTTACATTGGCCTCTCTGAATTTGTAGGTACAAATACATGCAATGGAGCTAATTTATATAAAATTAAAATTGACATTTAATATAAATGTTTAAAAATACAGTCGAACCTGTATATAACGGCCACCCTCGGGACTTGAGTAACTGGCCGCTTAAAGGTGGCCGCTTAATACAGGATCATTAAAAATACTCACTGGGCGTGGTCTAATGTCAATTTTAATGGCGTATCATACAAAAAACACTTTATGCAAGGAAACAATAGGACAATCAACACTCTTTCAAGTGATCAATAGTTTAAACAAAGTTCAGTTTCAACTTGTAACTTGACGGTATTATATACGTAACATTGTGTAAAAGTACTATACAATAAATTGTCCTCTACTCTTCTACAGTGTACAGTGCTCTTAATTTCTATGACTTACAGTTCACAACAAAATATCCCATTCTGTCATTTCGTAGTTGTTACGCTCAATGTTCAATGTCACATGGCTAAAGAACAAGTTAATTAAAGAGGAATTTCTCGCTAAAGAGTGAAGCATATTCAAAACAAACTTTTTTTTAACGTTCGTGATATGGTACTATACTTCAGCACATTGCGAATATCTGAAAGGCGTTAACTATATTAAACGGCCGAGTATCAGCTTACAGTAGCTTTGCACATGTTATTTCTTAATAGTGATGCTGGATCGCATTTTAAACACAATAAAATACCGCATAAAATAACATTATGGCTTAGTTTCCATTCAAGGGTGGCCGCTTAGTACAGGTCAAAATGACAAAGAAAGACAAACATTAAGGACTGCCACAGGGTGGCTGCGGCCGCCTAATACAGGTAACAAATACAGCGTTTGTATGAGCAAACAATCGGGACTTTAAAAACTGGCCGCTTAATACAGGGCCGTTATATACAGGTTCAACTGTATTAAACTGTACTGACCGGGTGCAAAACATACAGTGATATTTCTGGGGAATTAGATGACAGTAAAACTCCAGCTCGTGATGCACTCATGCCCTCTTTCTTAGACCCAGACAACAATCTGCCCTGTACTTGTAGAAGGAACTCCCCAAAAGGTTTATTGATGTCTGGGTCATCAATAAATACAACACCATTTGTTGATGTCAAGCTGTCCTGCATCTTTTTACTGCAAAACAATACAATAAGCTAGACATTTTATAACAGGACGGAACTGTGACTAGTTAAAATTTAAACTTAACACATGTCATACCCTTTGCAATTCCTCCCCCATACCTTCACACACACACAAACTCAATCACAATCCTTCCCCGACCCATGCACATACAAATTGTGATTTAAATATATGACTTGGCTTACAATTTATTTATTATGCAGTTTGGTTTTTTTAACTTTTTTCAGATTTAAAGAAAGGAGTATAAGACAATGAATGGTGGAAATCAACACTGGTTTTAGAACATGGGAAACAAGAACAAAATTTAGCAAAACAAAGTTTATAGACATGATAAGGTCTTCACTAAAATAAATTATACAAGGACGAATACCACTGAGACGTACGCAGAAGTTCCACAAAGGTTTTGATTTCCACCACTTAGGAACATCAAGTGGGCACGGGTAGGGATCCCTTGGGCGAGGGCAAGTAGGTAAAGACTGAGTGACTTGCCAATGCACTTTGTCTCTGAATAAATCATTCCAAGTGAACTTTCAGCTGCAAATGGTAAAATACAGATAGTGACAACAATTTACACAATATCATCCTTTTCAAACATTATAGTTTAGGTGTAATTATTAAATATAATTTTGCATATGATTTATCATTTCTTCAAATGGACAATTGAGGCACTCTATCTTTTGGAGGGAAAAAAGAAACAACAACAACAACAACAACACTAAACAATTAATAACAAATTTTGAATATGATGACTTACTCCACACATCACCCGGCGACGTAGCATTTCTCAAAATCTTTGAAAGGACAAACGCTGCTGCCAGTTGAAATGCCGGAGTATTTTGTCCAAAGCATTGGGACAAAGTATGGAACCTTAAGTTAGATGGAAAATAAAATATGTTCAGCAAGAAGTGCTATTGGCAATAGGATATCAGCTGATCATGAGACTGCACCCAAAGATACTGACAAATGAAAAAAAATCAATTGGCTTATTTGAAACTGATCTAACACAACTGATTTAAGGAACACAGTAATAATTATAACAAAATTCTCAAACAATATGCAACTATCTGATACATCATTGTCATATTTTAAATGGAATGTTTATTATAGTATATACCTGTGGAAGGCCTGCTTGAGACATCCATAATTTAGCAGGTCACTATTCACTACCAGTTCATACTGATTAAGGTCAGAGTTGGTGATGAGATATCTTTGCTCCAAGGCAGTAAGGAGCCTCTTTTCCTCGATTTGAATCTATATTGAGAAACAAATAAATTGCACTTACTGTAATTGCTCATTATATTCTTTTCAAAATCGCGGCCTCAGGTTCATTCTTTTAACCCCCAAAAAATTCGCAAATTTCAGCCTCAATATTCTTAAAATACATTTTCTTAGGGAGCAAAAGGAGTGTATGCAAGTTAACAACTAGAACTCAAGGGAGTCTGTAAGTCAGACATGTCCTAAAACATCTGCAAACCCAAACGTTAAAGGTAAAATATCAATTAGTAAAACCTAAGCTTATATATTGCTAAATCTTCAGAGAGACAGCATAATTTGTGTAATAAAATTTTATATATGATTTTCCAAATGAAATTGTCCAGTATAACTTCATTAACTATGGGACTACTGTCCTATGAATTGCGGACAACCTGTCGTATAGGTCTTCAAGGAGAAAAGAAAAACGGCAAAAACTTCAAGGAGAAAAGAAAAACGGCAAAAAAAAAAGCACAGAAAAGAAAAACCTTCGCGAAATTCTGGTCAATCACCTCAGAAGAAAGGAGCCAGTAGATTCCCTCTTGAAACCCGATGTACTCGGCCTCCTTAAATTTTCGCTGTCGCTCTTGTTCCGCATAGTCGTTCTTTAGGAATGAAATGTATGCTCCAATATCGGTTCCAGACACTTTATTTCCTAATAAAAACGTCCCGCCTCCGAAGGAGGCCCGCAAGCCATCCAGGAAACGTTGCTTGGAGTCGAAGACGCCCACATTTAGCACTATATTTCTTTTAAAAAAAATAATAAAAGAGAAATACATTGTAATGTTTCACCAAAAAATAAAAACTTACCATCAATTTAAAGTGGTAGAAAATCGCAGGAAAGCGTCGCCCTTTTGTGCTTGCCAGCATTAAAGTCTGCCGACAGTCGCGATTGCGTTGTAAAGTTTTGCTTGACAATGTGCTAGAATTATTGGGTGATATACTTCGAATTCCCGAGGAAAGTAAATGTGAAGAAAAAAATATATATCAATATCAAATACCTGGACATTAGATTATTAGAATGGTGAGTTTGACCAACATGCAGCAGAACACGTGTTAATTTAATACAATGCGGTATTCTTACCTTGACTCAAGATTCCCCCGATTCATGGTCGAACATACACAAACCCACTCTCCCGCATTTTTTCGCTTTGAATCTATCTCTCCGATAACTTTCAACGTAAAGTCCCCAAAGAGATTTCCAGAAGAAAAGTAGGTTTTTCCTTCTTGAGCAATGAATCGCTCCACGTCAGTCTCCCGGGTCTGAAAACCAAGGAACCAAATTCAGCTTTTAAACCTTTTAAGACAACAAAATGATGATAACATTAGCATTAACTGATAAAAAAGGGGGCTTAATGTACCTCAATTGTTTCTTGGCCCGACTCGCCCGACATATTCCGTGGAAAAAACGTGGAAGTTTTTGGAGAAGACCACACATTAGCTGCACACAGCGGTGAATGCAAGGAAGCATGTGACAACTCCGTCAATCAAAAATCGTACATGTATGAGTGACATCGGCTTGAAATGAAAAGGCTTTCTTAGGTATCTCAAGTATCTCAAAAGGAAGTTCTTTTTGCAGGAGATAAATGAACAAAAAGGTTGAACAAAAAAGGTTTCGAGTGGATAGCGCTTGATAACTTGCCATCTTGCCATAAAACATATACCTCTTGCGTTGTTATCAAGTAAAGCATTTCCTTGGGTAAAGTACCATACCTGCGCGCTATGATAGAGGCAGATATATATGTTACTTGCCGGCCGGGAGGTCAGTATGGTGAAAAACTGTGACCGAGGGCTTAAAAATGATACCCGAGGCCGAGGGCAGCATTTTCAAGCCCAAGGTCACAGTTTTTCACCATACGGACCCACCTTATAAAGCCGGAAAATAACAATCCAATGGGCTTGCGCGCCGTCTAACAACGATTTGTAAAAATAGACAAAAGAAAGATGTATTAAAGAACATACTTTTTTGGAACTACTTTATGTTTGCTGTATTTATTTCACTAATTAAGTTCTCCAAAATTGTTTTTGCGGTGTGAAATTTCGTGCGAAGTTTGAAGTTTTACTACAAAAACAATTTATGTCCGTCCTTGATAGGTTTCAAAATCAACTGAATCGGACTTTTCTACTTTAAATTGAATGGCAGAAAGTGAGAAAATTCGTTATGTGTATTCCAGAGAAATTCTCCTAAATACAGCAACGATCAGAGAGGTAAACTGGACTGAAATTTACGGCGAGAGAAACACAGGGTTACGCGCAATTACAGCGCCAAGCTACAAACAACCAAACAAACTTTCACAACTTCAAAACACGTAATTGAATTTACTTACAGTGACTTTCCTTGCCATTTTAAAGTGAACAGAGATAAACTTGCATTGACTAAGCGTCAATGGATGTGTAAAAGAAGGCAAAAGATTGACGAGTACCGTTCACTTCTGGGAGCCGCGATATTTAGGCAGCGGGGGAAAAATTCCGGCCCATGGGGGCCGTATCGTAAGCTGGAGCGGTAACGTGCGCATGATTAGCCAATCAAATTTGAGGTTTCAGGATTCCGGCCCGCTCAGATGCTTGAAAAAAAAAATAAAATTATTAGATATCTTTTCACGAATTTTATCTTTTCAATTCCAAGATGTCAGCAGAATTACCTCTTTAACGTTGCAGGTCTTTTGGGATGGGGAGCTGCTTGCACCAATTTTTTTTTCTTTTGAGGAACCCTTCTTATGGTGTACCTGGCCGTTGTTAGTTTCCCATCAGCGTTTTGTTTTGTTTTGCTCTGTATTTTTTTTTGTTTTTGTTTTTTGTAATATATGTCAACAAGATATCAAATGTGAAAGACCGTTGAAATATATCCCCAGCACCTCCAGTGGCCGCTTAAAGAGGGAGTACATCACCTGAATGTCGTTTTCGGCCGCCAAAAATGGGTTTAATAGAAACATCTCGTTCACGTTCCATCTTTGATAATTACACAATTTTATGTTTCGGGGCGTTTTGTAAATTCTGGGTGATGTTAAAATAAAATAAAAATCTGTAGTTTAAGGTTATTGGATGGACTCCCAAAAAGTCTCGTACCAGCCTGGCGTGCTATTGCGAATTGGTAAATGTAAAATGTAATTTATCGTCAAACACAGGAAGTGCTTGCGCGATCACCCGAGCCAGAGGCTCATGACTAAAGTGCGTGACGTCCAGATCGAATTGGAATTTAGAAATGTTGGTTTTTGAGGAGAGGGGGAAACTGCTTGGTGGCGTTTCGAAAACTATTTTCCTTTCATAATTTTATGTGTACCACCTTAATACGATAACAATTACTTTACTGAGCGGCCAGTACCAGTTACACGGGACACTTTCAAAACTTCTGATTTCTTCCAAACGGGCGCAAAAACAAAAGCAGAAACAACAGTCTCGTAAAGCAAATCTTGCTAAGGGAACAAAAGTCAAAAGTTATCAAAATGTGATTCCACATTCCATGTCATCCTCAGCTACAAATGTTCGTTTCACAATTAAATTCGTTATGGAATAACCTAGTCATAACAAAGCCATAGTAGTATACGTAGGAAATTAGGAACGATTTTAATAATTCATGACACTCATTAATTATTCATACAGTGGTTTTATAAATTGAAATTTTTGAGTGTGTATGAGTGTGTAGGTAAAATGGGTGGGCGAAGACGGGCTCGTAAAAAGATTGTGAAAGTAAAGGAGATTCAAGGTCAATTTGGTGGGGTAAATATCAATCAAATGAAAAGAGTCGTTCGAAAGGGAAAGTGTTTACTTGAAGAAGGTGAAGATCTTCGTGTTTTGAATACTAAAGGAGTTAAGAATGGTGAGGAAAAGAGGTCGACAGATACGGAAAAAGTATCGTCAGAGTAGTAGAGTTAAATCTACTATTAGTAAATTGAAATCACGTATAGAAAATCAAAATGGTAGAGGGAAGAAGGGACGACAAGTTGGCGGTGCTATTCCGTGGCTCGTCGATTTTAAAAAAGGTGGTGAAACAGTTTCCGATTTAATTAAAGACGGATTTAAAGGTCCTAAAGATGTGAATGCTGCAAAGAAGAAAGTGAAAGGGTATAGAGCGGAGTACGAATCATCTGGTTCGACCGATAGTTATTCAGATTGGGCTGTGAATAAGGGATATGCTGAAAAATCTAAGTGTGTAATTTTGTGAGTCATAGATTAAGAGGATGGCGAGACGTGTGGGAAAGAAGAGAAAATCGAAAAATAATAAGCGTAAACAGAGTGGAAGGGGGTTGAAGGAGAAAATAAAACAAATCGACAAAGAGATGACTCGTCGTTTAATCGAATTTTTAGATAAAAATGCTAATGCGAATAAGTTTAGAAATTTGGTCAGGAAGAAATTAGGGTTAAAAGCTTATAAACCTAAAGATCGAACTTGGCGTTATTCATTGTACGACGAACAAGTGAGTTGAAAAGATATGGGTAGAACTAAAAGAAAACGTAAACGAGTTCGAAGTGGTAATAATTTTAATCTCGATCTTGATACGGTTATTGCTTTAATGGGATCTGGTGTTAGAAGAAGACAACTAGGTGGAAAATATAAGCCGGGAAAAAGTTTTGGTGCTGATTTGAAATGGGGTTTGAAGAGGATTCCTTTTATGTTTAAAGCTGGAGCTTCGTCACACGTTAATAGAGATCGCCCGTCAGCAGCTTTAGCAAAGCAGCATAAAATTGTAATGGGAGAACCCAAGATGAAAGATCTTTGGGTTATTTCATAGTCACTTCCGTTTCCGGTTTCGTTATACTAAAACCGTGATATTTTTAGTGTTAGTTGTCGGCGGCTGCGGGATAGATCACGGGGAATAGCCCTTTTCACGGTTGATTTTTCTCATTTGCATTACATTGTTATCCAACGTGGATGAGAGGCAATTTCGGGCTAAAACTACAAAATAGCCCGAAATTGCCACACATACATGCTAGATTTCATTGTAATTCAAATGAGTAGAGTTAACCGTGAAAAGGGCTATTGGATCGGCTATGACTCAACACACTCCCTCCATGGTGGACAGAGTTGCGAGTTCGAGTCCTCCGACTTCCCTGTGATCTACCGTGGTACAATCCGTTGACGTTAATTTTTCCTTTTTTGTTATGAAACCTCGTCCGGAATTATGGCGTGTTAATAGCATTAGTTGTTGTGTTTGTGGTGAAATTGGGAGAGTTAATGCTTTTGCACACACAGTGAAAGTCTGATTGAAAGTAACTCATAAAATAACACACAGCTTGTTTAAATTATGATTTGGGTTCTGTCTTATTTCCTCAAGTAATTTTTCCATTTTGTCGTTTCTTTCCTCGTCTGTCATCTTTTTTCTTCCAAATTAAAATATAACGAGGCGTTTTCTGTCCCATATATCCTCTCACCTCTGGTCTCCTACCGTAATAATATGAAAACGTATTTTTCAATGTTATTTCCACCGACTCTCTATTTTTCTCCATATTCACCTGAAAACAAAAGTGCAGATGTTAATCTCTCCACCACCGCTTCAACTTCTTTGTACCAATGCTCAGATAGGGTTTTTCTCACACGTGCGTCGTAAAAATAATCAGTTCTATAGATTTCTCCATATGCGACTCTTCTAGGTGTTAAAACATACAAATGTAATAACTCCCGTCCGCTCTCTATAACCTTCAAAACTTCTTCAAATTCTGTATAATCCAAACGTATTCGAAGTTTCCTCAACCACTTTCCATTATATTTTCCACACAATAAACCAAAAGCTTTGAAACAACCTAAAATCTCGTAATGTATCAATCTAGTTTCTGAATTTTTCATTTTTTCCAACGAAAATAGATCATAAAATTTAAACTCAATAAAAACAACTTGAGACCATCTTCATAGAACGGACATAAACAAACGAGAAAAGAAGTTGGCCAAAAAAACACTCCCAACTCCATACCACTCATACACACTCAATAAAAATTTCAATTTATAAAACCACTGTATGAATAATTAATGAGTCTCATGAATTATTAAAATCGTTCCTCATTTCCTACGTATACTAGTGCCATTTTAAACGGGAACAATAGACTTCTACAGCAAGTATAAAATCGAAAATTGCGAAACGAATCAGATCAGACAGGCTATTTGAATAATTCGAATGACTCCACTAATTATTAAAGGTATGCCCGGAATTTTTCCAAAGACACACACAATCTATACTTCAACTAGTTTGAAATTGTGATCCATTTTTCAGGCGCTCATTTTCCCCATGCCATCACCGACCTGAGGATGTCATCTTACAATATTTAGTGATGTAAACGTTATTGTTCTACGGCAGTTCATCTTCTCTGACTGACTTGATAGTTACCTCTGTTCCCTCCAAGATTTCTGGTCATGGTGCGTGCAACCCTGGAATCCGATCATCACCTGATTTATGATACTGTCAACTTGATTAAAGCTAGTCCGGCAAAGCTCTATAACATGGCTTTGCTTCTGCTCCATGGTTTATCTCTGGTATCTTTGATGATATCGACGATTGCGTTTGGGCATAGGAAGCCCTTTACAAGTTCATCCTCGATGAACATATTCCTCATAGAAAAGCTAAAGTTAAGTCTAACAGTTTACCTGAATGTCTTCGTCCCTGAGTAAAGAGCTGAATAAGCGATACAATCCGGCTTCTCCATAATGCCCAAAAAACACCAACCCTGAGTAAAGAGCTGAATAAGCGATTCTCCTTAATGCCCAAAAAACACCAAGAGGATCTCCTGAATGGTTGGCTTACAAGAAACACAGGAAATTTGTAACTCAATAACAAACTCACCAATACTACATCCAGTAAAGAATTTTAGAACCTAGTCAGATCCTTTCAAAGTAACATGAAGTGCTCTACCCAGGGGCGTAGCAAGGATTTTTCCAGAGGTACGCACAATTTTCCAAATCCCCCTACAACCCCCGGCCCCCCGAAATTTTTTTTTACGTGCCATGATGCCATGAATAAATTTTCCGTTTATCGTCAGGATGGTGAGGTTATGCTGTAAGTGTAACCGTGATATGAAATAGCAACTACGCCGTTAAATTTTTTGCTGCTTCCTTGGGTTTTTTTGAAGTGCTTCGATCCCTTCATTCATTAATTAAGCCAACAAGCTAGCGGTATCTGCGGGGTTTTATTCTCAGATGAGCACTTTTTACCACTGCGGGCCTCATCATTGTTTTTCTGTAATGTAAGCAATGCTATACACATAGACCCTCCTAAACGGGTCACGAGATCGTCATTTTCAATCCCGGCTATGGTCTAAGGCTATATTTGACAGGTTCTTCCCAAACTCGATGAACTGCAAGCAATTGCTGATAATAATGATGCATCATTTATATGTTTAACTGAGACTTGGCTAAATGCTGATATTTCGGACTCGGCTTGTGCGTTATCAGGATATACCTGTTTCCGTAAGGACCGATGCTTCGCCAACTGCGGTGGAGTCTGTATCTACGTGAAGTCAACGCATCAATGCCATCTTCTACCTGACTTTGATGATCCTCAAATTGAGTCGATTTGGGTCAAAGTACGGCCACACCGTTTGCCTAGAGGAACCTCAGCTCTGCTCATTGGGACTGTTTATCACCCTCCGAGCAGCTCTGCCGAACAAAATCCGCTACTGATTTCTCACATTCAGAGGAATATTGGGGCCTTTCTTAATAGCTGCCCTGATGGCTTAGCCATAGCGATTGGCGATTTCAATCCTCCATCAACACGAATTAAGTCTGCTGATGTTACCATGGCAACTGGCATGAGACATAGTCAGATTTCCCACACGGAATGATGCCACTCTTGACTGGTGCTTTACCAACAAGCCGAATCTCCTGTCTAATCCAGTACAACTTCCCAAGATTGGAACCAGTGATCACAATGCGATCATGATCAGCCCTGTGAGCAACATTCATCCCTCCAACAAAATGAGACCAAAAAGTATTCTGGTACGGGACATCAGGAGAAGTCGGCTAAGAGAGTTTGGGGCCTGGGTCACATCAATGGATTGGTCGATCATTAAATAGATCCCCAGTCTCCAAGAGAAAGTTGATCTCCTGTATAGCTGTCTAACGTTTGCTGTGAATTTATTCCTCCCTTTGCGTAAGGTGAAGGTGTCGTCAACTGACAAGCCGTGGATCTCGGCTGGTTTGAAGATCCTAATAGCCAAGCGTCAGAAAGCCCTAGCCATACACGGAAAATCCTCTCAGGTCTACAAGGCGCTGAGAAATAGGGTACAGAGAGAGTGCTCCATGTGTAAAAAAAGGTTTTATAACAACAAGGTCTCAAGCCTCCAACAATCTAACAGTGCACGCTAGTGGAAAGATATCAAAGAATTGGGAGGTCTCACTTACTCTGGTGATTGGACTAGTCATCTGATCAGTGATGAGATCACTGACGATGCCTCTCTCGCACAGTCGTTTAATGAGTTCCTTGGTGGACTTACAAGCCATTTCAAGCCTTTACAACCTCTGCCTGTTATGATGGGCCCTGTGCCAGAGCATCTCTATGTCTCTGACTACAAAGGCGGTCTATAAGACTCTTTGTGTTTTGAAGACAAAGAAATCACCTGGACCGGACGAAATCCCTAATGTTGTATGGAAAGAATTCGCCTTTGAGCTTTCCCCAGTCTTGGCGGATATATACAACTCCTCACTAGAACAAGGTTAAAAAATACAAACACCCTCTTGAAGAAAGCGAAACATTGCTCCATCATCCATGCCCGCAAAAACAAGAAAACTCAAAAATCCGATGTCGGCTAGTAGACGGTTGCCCGGGAACCGCTGCCCACTATGCAGGGATAAATTTATCAGTATTAAAGTAGGCGCCATTGTAAATGGTTTAAATGAACATATATAGGCTTGCTTTAACTGTTCTACAGGATTATCTTCGATAGTGTTGCAATTAGATTTGAATTATTACAGTAGAGTCTTAAACTACATGTAACTAACGTTATTATTATTATAAACAAAACCCCTGTCGAATAAAACTTCCTCAAAACGTTTTGTGCTGTACGGTATTGATGATATCAGGGGGAAATTTAAAGAAGTACCTTTGGGTGTTTATTCAGTAATTGGCGCAATTGTCGAGAACAGGTTCATTTGATCTGCTTACCTTTTCTGATTACCAGTGTGATCGGATAGAAATGTTAAATGCCGGAACTCTAGTAGTGCCTCTTAAAGCCTGGTTTTCACTAGCAACGCAAGCATAAACGCAAACACAAGCGCAAGCGTAATGCTCCGTTTTCACACAACGCAAGCGAACTCAAGCATAAGCGCAAGCACAAGAAAAAGGAAAAATTTTGATCCTTGTGCTTGCGCTTATGCTTGCGTTATGCTTGCGTCGCTAGTGAAAACCAGGCTTAAAAGAATTCGAAAGAACGGAATAAAAATAGAACCAAAAGGACGAGACAGCAGAAAAAAAATCGCGATTATTTAAGAAGATTACGACATTCTTTAATTTAAAAGACATGTTTCGATGTTACGAACATCATCGTAAGTTCCAGACTATTTGGAAAACCGTTAGGACTATATAACAACTAGGCGAAACATACATAATTAATTATGATTAAGTGCCAACAACTGATTACATATTTGAGTGAGTTACAAAGTGTTGAAAGTGTTTGAAAGAATAAAGCCTAAAGCGTAAGTGTCAGTGTCAGTAGCAGCCAAAAGGTTTTCTACGCCACCTCCTTTTTTAGTTATGCTTTCTTCCACTTCTTCATCTCCTCTACAGATGGGGTGTGGACAGCACTTCGACTCTTCCAAGACAAATCGCTGTTCGCTGTGAGCCATACTAGCGTTGCAAGAAAACTCTCTTGCTATATTTGATAAACTTGCTACACTTGCTATGCTTGCTACGCATGCTACGCTTGCTACACTTGCTACGCATGCTACGCAAGCTTGCTACGCTTGCTACGCTTGCTACACTTGCTACGCTTGCTAGGCTTGCTACACTTGCTACACTTACTACGCTTGCTACACTTGCTACACTTGCTACGCTTGCTACGCTTGCTACGCTTCCTACACTTGCTACGCTTGCTACACTTGCTACGCTTGCTACGCTTGCTACGCTTGCTACGCCTGCTACGCTTGCTACACTTGCTACACTTGCTACGCTTGCTACCCTTGCTACGCTTGCTACGCTTGCTACACTTGCTACACTTGCTACGCTTGCTACACTTGCTACACTTGCTACACTTGCTACGCTTGCTACGCTTGCTACGCTTGCTACGCTTGCTACGCCTGCTACGCCTGCTACGCCTGCTACGCTTGCTACGCTTGCTACGCTTGCTACACTTACTACGCTTGCTACACTTGCTACACTTGCTACGCTTGCTACGCTTGCTACGCCTGCTACGCCTGCTACGCTTGCTACACTTGCTACGCTTGCTACGCTTGCTACACTTGCTACGCTTGCTACACTTGCTACGCTTGCTACACTTGCTACGCTTGCTACGCTTGCTACGCCTGCTACGCTTGCTACACGTGCTACGCTTGCTACACTTGCTGCGCATGCTACACTTGCTACACTTGCTACGCATGCTACGCTTGCTACGCATGCTACGCATGTTTCGCATGCTACACTTGCTACGCATGCTACACTTGCTACGCATGCTACACTTGCTAAGCTTGCCTCACTTGCTACGCGTGCTACGCTTAGTTGACTTGTTAAACACACTAAGCACGCTTGCCACATTTTCTACACTTATTTGTCTACTCATAACCTTTTTTACTCCTATTGCAGACCCCAGTCGTTCAAAGGCCGGATAACTTTATCCAGTGGATAAGTCACTATTCGACAGTTTCAATCTGTGCAAAGATTTCAGTATTTCCTCTTTTACGACCGAATATGTGCACTCTAACCACTGCTTAGTTGGGGAGTGTACGAAAACCTTGGAAAACATTTAACGTGAAGTATATTTTAGACGCTGAAGAGTTCCTTATCCAGCGGATAAAGTTATCCGGCCTTTGAACAACTGGGGCCAGTAGACCAGTATACAACAATTAGTAATATGTATTATAATTGCATGTCGTTTCACTTGGCTTGATATTTTGAAAGTTTGCAATTCCTAATATAAAACTATTGATCTCTTACAGATTGCACTTGTCATACCACAGAAATGGTTGAAATAACAGTTGAAGTGACTGGTTTTTTGGTGCTCCTACATGCCCAAATTAAGAAAAACCGAGATTTTCAATCAGCCAATCATAGAGCCGCTTCAGCGAGGTACTGTTTGACTCGAAGATTTGAATAGAATCCGGCAAATTCGCCATTTTCAGCCGATCGCGCGGTGGCGTAAATAATAAACATTTTTACACAGTTTTCGGCTTCCAATCATTAATTCTTGAATGAAACAATAGATTTTGAGATTATATGCAAACATAAGCCGAAAAAAAGAGCAGGTAAATCAGAAAACTGTGCGAAACTTTGACAAGATTTTGTTGTTTACAACACGCAAGACGCGGCTAAATCAAAAACGTGAGCTTCTTCGGCGAACTTAAAAAAAAAAAACTTTTCTGAACTGCTCTAAATACTAACCGCAACTTCCACTACGCTATGATTTAAATACAGTCATTGCAAACCTAGAGAACTTATCAATTTGGCACTCGACTTGAGACAATAAGTTTTTCAAAATCAATTCTATCTAAAATACTACACGCACAGCAACTCACCGATTCAACTCATATTCATTGTAGCTGAAACAAAGTTTTCACTACACCAGGACGATTCCATTCTCTTTCCTTTCCTTTAGGTAAATGTTGAGAGTTTACCGAACTTTTCAGTGAGCGTTTTCCCCCAAAACAACGAGAAAATCGAAGAAACCCGCATTGTTGTTGGGATTATAAAACTTTCGATGCCAAGCGGACGGGCAACGGGTAATCCCGAGCGGGCAAGATAGCTCCATCTTGCCCGCTCGGGAAGCCAATCACAGCGCAGGATTTGACTCATCTTGCCCGCTCGCGGAGCCAGCCATATAATAATGGTACTTATTTGCTGTTTACTAGCCTTGAAGGTTTCCGCGATTTCTTGATTGCCACACGTGTCGCATATTTCCTCGTACATGTCTGTTTGCAGAGGGCCAGGAGCATAGCTCAGAACTCGCACATTCGCCTGTGGAAAACACAATGACAGGTGTATGGAGTGGTTCATTCATTTCATGAGAATGATACAGCTCTTTGCCGCTTATTCTAGCCCCGTGGAGATTCTAGAGACTTATTGAGAGGCCTGTGGAGTTCTAGAACTTGTGGTTTGGAAGGCCGATTAGCTCAGTTGGTAGGGTGCCGGCTTACCGTGCGGGAGATCGCGGGTTCAAACCCCGGCCGGACCACACACTTAGGGTCTTGAAATAACTGAGGAGAAAGTGCTGCCTTTGCTTTGACATCTGCAAATGGTTAGACTTTCTAGTCTTCTCGGATAAGGACGATAAACCGTAGGCACCGTCTCACAAACCTTGTTTTGTTAATAACTCTGTGGGACGTTAAAGAACCCACTCACTGTTCACAAAGAGTAGGGGACGTAGTTCCCGGTGTTGTGATCTGGTCTTTGTGTGTATATTCTCATGATTGGGTGGGTAAATGATCGGAGATATTAGCTGCATTAAGCTACTCTAAAGATCCCAGGGTACAGTGTAAATAAAGATATGATGATAATGATGACGATGTTGGGCTCCCTGTAGAGATTCTGGAATCGGTTTCTGGTAAGGGTGGGCTAAAATCGATACCAGATATGCGATACTGGGGCTTTCTTGAAAAATATCGATTCTTGTGAGAAATATCGGCTGTTTCAATCCCTTTGGACGCTTCTCACATGACTGCTCACTTGGATACTAAAGGTTGTTTTAGTGCCATAAACCAATATTGATTTCTACATGTATGAAAATTAAAAAACCTCCTCTTTAGCCAGCACTTGACACATCATGTCCCGAGCCGCTTTTCCAGTGCAGTACAAAGAGAAATAAGAAAACGATTCTACTGCCATGAGTGACGACACATTCACTACAGTGCAGCTAGCATCTTTAAATCTCTGAAGAAACTTTGATCTGAGGAAAGGATGCACAAACCACCACACCAGTAAGTATTATATCTTTGAGATCAATTAAAAAAGAAATGTGACAATAATCGAAGGGCTGAGAACAGATATATTGCCTTATGTTAAATTCTAGGTCACATGGCTTCTTCATTTTTCTCAAGTTTTTGCATGCATGTGGTCTTCAGTTTAGTCAGAACATATGCCCTCCCCCCTCCCCCCCCCCCCCCCCCACAGGTTTATGCTTACCCCTAAATATCAAGTCAGTGAAAGAAAAGCAGAAAAGTGGAAAAATTAAGTGAAAAAAACAAACAACAACAACAGTGATGTGCTTTAATTGAATTGAAGGCCACATACAGAACTTTTGAGCAAAATGAAAAATCAGCCTAAAATTTAATAAAAGATGGTTATGCTCTCAGCCCTTCAATAAAATTATATTGCTGATCGTTTCAAACAGCTGGTCAAACGTGTTTGTAAAATACTATGTACTGTAAATAAATATTTTTATAACTAGTACAATAATTATTATATTGCCCTATATATGGTGGGAGTGCTAAGGTATACTTGGGATGGGTAGGTAAAAATGAGATCAAGTTGTTAGACTCAAAAAAGTCTTGTTTAAAGGCTTCAACTGGACTCAAAAACCAACCACTCAGAACACGATAAAAAAAAAAAAGTCCAAATGAAATGACTCTGTATACATTCTGTAAACCCCATGTCTCTGCTAAGCCCTTTCCTGCCAAAACAAGTCCACCAGATTAAATTTCTAGTCCAAAACAGTAATTATTATTGTCTCCTGTTTCTATAAAATAATTTTATTCCAATGGGAAATTCACACTTGGCACACTTGGGATTGCATTATGTGCAAAATAACAAAATAGAAAATAATTGATTAATCACAATTAAAGTGGTGTGTGCAAAAATCAGGCCCTAAGTGACTCTTGATCTCACATTTTGAAAATTCTCCCCCTCTTTACAAGGAAAAACAAGGCAATAAGGAAGGAGAATCTAGCAGTTTATCAGTCACTTGGGGCTCTTTTCCAGGCACTCCTTCAATTGTGAATTTTGTTACATACACAGCTGTACAGTATAAGTAATTACATACTTGGTAAAATGCAGTCTCCCCCGAGACTAGCCATCCACAGGACAATCACATACATGTAACTGTCTTGTTTAGAAAAATTGAATGACAATTTTCCCACAAATCAAAAACCAAGTTTCATGGGGAATGCCAGAAAGTGTAACAACATAGATGTACTGTATTTACTAAACATAAAATCTTACATTAAAAACATAGGAGAAGAAATATTGAGGTTGAAATAATCTTGAAGGGCCTCAGCACTGCTTGGCAGATCCTTAATACATTTTGATACATCACCAAGTGATCCAGCGTTATTCACAAGAATGGCATGAGTGAGTTTAGATGGTTCAACCTAAACACAAAGACACTGCCTGAACATTAAAATTTATTATTCAACACAATAATTGTAACACTGCCCAAAATATGGTCATGGTGCATTAAGAATAAATTATTTGTCATGGACCCCAATCAACGGATACAGTGTACATGTACGCTGTACATGTATTTATGTAACCAACCTCTGTATCGAAACAAAATCTTGCAGATACGAGGAAAAGGAACAAACTTGAACTTCCTAACAACCAAAATCCAAAATGTGTAGTTCCAGAAAATATCCATACCCCCACCACGGAGGGAAATTCACATAGGACCCCCCCACCCCCCAGGATTTTCCATTTTCCAGGTATTTTTTAACCCCCCCCCCCCCCCACCCCTTCGGAAATTCCGCAAATACAGAATAAACCCCCACCCCCGTCTGGAAAAGTTTTACTTGAAAAGAACGCCTCAAAAATCAGTTTGATGTGAACATTTTAGAAATATCAAAAACTGCCTACACGAGGAGAAAATATGCGTTAGCGAAGAGCGCGCGCGCCGTTCAATTTCACCGGTAGAGTTTGCCAAAAAGCTCTTGATACGGAAATAATTGCTGTGTTTTATATTTACCTGTGGTCATTGACATCAAACTTTACCATTAGCTTCGCTGAAGATTTTAAATCTAAATTGTTGCAATAAGTCCGGCAATGCAAAAATGTGTTTTCATTTAATTTGCATATGTCATGTTTACGTTCCTATGCAAATTTGTAGGAGATCAAAAGGATTATCGCTTTAGTTCTACTCAGTCAATATTTCTCATGGTAATCATTCAGTCCAGTTATTGTAGTCAATAGTTTTCCTATTGAATCGGAATAGCTTGGACAAAATAAGCATTAGCAGGGCAGGGAGACAAATTGACCTTTCAGATTGTAACTTGAAACCGCAGACGAAATGGAGCCGCAAAACGAAATTATGTAGCATGTTCACGTTCTTATGCAAATTTTGTATGAGATCAATAATGCATTAAAAGAATGTTGAATTGGCTCTATTTTGCTAAATTTTGGCATAGAAATTAAGTTAATAGTTTTGGACTTTGAGTTGAAATACTTTGGACAAAATAAGTTTTAACACAGGTCAGTTTTGACAAACTGATCAATTGACCACAGGAATTGACCTTTGCCCGTAACTTTATACAAAAAATATAACAAACAAATTTTTAAATGTTTTATGTAAAATTGGGGCTTTCACTTTATAGCTATACAAAAGTTTCCCTTTTAAACATTGGTAAAAATTCAATTGTAGCCAGTGAACAATATTTCTCTACACAAGAAAGTTTCACAAACGACAGTTTTATAATAACTGAGTCACGCAACGCAGACAAAGATTTCTTGTCTCACTTGGACTACTTCGCTTACAAAGGCTTTTCGGAGAAAGGAAACATGTTTTTAATGTAACAAGGGTTTCTTTAAACAAAGTTACGTCCTCAAGAAAGATCTACGAAGTTGCTAATTTGGTAAGTTATAATTTTGAACAATTACGTCTGACATGAACGTGAAGTTGACCCTCTGGAAACTTATTCAACCATTCACCCCTCCTCCCCTCTGGAATTTCCTGGGCCATTGACCCCCCCACCCCTCTGGAATTTCCAATTCCCTCCGTGGTGGGGGTATGGATATTTTCTGGAACCACACAATCCGGGCCCCAAAACTGGAAAAAACCGCGATCCACTGTGATCATAGGATCCGCAGATCCGTTAAAATTTTGCTCTGAATCCAGAATCCGGGCTAAAATATTTACCAAATCCGCCGATCAGTAGACCTATTCACCCCCCTCTGATTGGCTCATTCTGTAGGTATTGTCCTTAAGAACACAGACAATGAAAGCGATTCCAAATGTAATGCATAACATATAGTTTAGGTGCTTTCCCAATGGAAAATAAAGCCTTTTTGGGTCCTACTTTTCCCATGTCATTGTACATGTATAAAACAAATCAACTGCAGCTTTCTATGGTCTATACTGACTCTTATAGACCATAATATGACTCTCAGATAAAGTGTTCAAAACTTGGCAGTGAAAACACAAGCCTTCCCTTGAGTTTTGAACATCTTATGACATCATTTTATGGTCTATTTAACAAATATTCCATAAGCGTATTGGATATGAGATGATTAATAATTATTAGTCATATCCAAAAGTGTCAGTGGAATAATAATTGTTACAGTGTATAATGAAATTGCTATATGATAATATCTTGCTGATTTCACATTGAAAGAACAACGGGAAGACAATTTAAGACAGTGCAGTGGCTTTTCTAGGGCATGGTATAATGGTTCATATACCATGGCTGCTATTAGCCAATCAAATCCCTGGAGCTGGCCTTACATGTATGTACGCTACTGGTGTACACAAGTGTAACATGGTGCTTAGGCACGAAATTCGTCCATTGGTGAATGAACAATATTGGTGAGTAAGCAAATTTTGATGCACAGTCTTGGCACATTCTAGGCAGTCAGTTTTGGCACAGTTTTAGCACATTTTATGCACAGTTTTCAGCAATAAAGAACTGGCGTCTGACCGTTTTAATTTGACAGCTAATAGTTTTTCATCACCATGAAAAGGAAAGAAAAAAATGGAAGCGAGAAAAACAAACAAGAATTAGAATTTTTTGGGGTGTGTAGAATAGAGCTTGAACCAGTAAATATAAGACTATATATACATGTAATATGTAATTATAGAAAATGTAAACGCTTGTTCTTTGATTGTTTACATTTTTCGGCAAGTGTGCTAAATTTAGTGAAGGCAAAAACATTCAGCTCTGGAGGTTTCTACCATTTGCAGGGATTGAGTTATAGTAAAGAATTAAACCAAAAATAACAAAAAACTTTTAATTAAAAGGGATTTGCTGAAGCAAAGACATGCAAAAATTACAGAGAGATTTAAGGTTCGACGTTTCGGAGTCATCTTGACTCCATTATCAAGAGAAAAAATCAGTTTGTGAACGCGGATATTTAAATAGGCTAGAGCTGAAAATTAACATATTAATAGATGGTCAAACAAATACTTTAGCGCGAATTGAATCAGTTTGCACGTTCAGTTCTGGCTTCAGTTTGCGTATAAATAGCATCTCATGAATGAGGCAATCAAATTTGCTGGTGCATTTCGCAAGAACGTGAAACAGTGAATCTCTCTGTAATTTTTGAATAACAAAAAAGGCAAAGTTATTTATTCAGCGCAAGTTTCTTGCCACAAGTACAAATTGTACACGCACAATGAGACAGCACATTTTTGAATAAATAATTTAATTTGATGAAACAGCGATTTGGAACTCGGATTTGGGTTTTTCGATTAGAAAAAACATTTTACATTTTTAGAATCCAAAACACAATTAAAAGAAGTTTGAATATTATAAAGTACACAATTTGGATTGTCTTCTTGCACGCGCTTATTCATTTTAAGATGCTGTTTTCTTGCGAGGATACATGTAAGAAGATGAAAAGGTTCTGAAAATGTCTCATCAGTCTTTTAACAACTTAGGTACAATGTTAATATGTAGCACTGTAGAACTTATTAACATGAACACACAGTGAAAGCAGCAAAAGAACGACCACAAAGCGAAACTCGCAAGCTCAACTTTGGCACAGTTTTAGCACAACCAGAGTTTGGCACAAATTTAAGCTTACTTTAAGCACAGCTTGTGCACAGTTTTTACAATTAATAAGTTCTTCCTTCCTTTTGCTTTTTCATTTTTTTTTTCTTTCTTTCTTTTTTGCCTGCTATATAGACAACCTAATGGTTTATTTAGCTTCCTTGCTTTGCACATTAATTTAACTAATAATTAATTTGATTTATATAACACCACTAAAAGATTGTAATAATCAACATGTAAATAGAAAAAAAGCACAAATAAACATTATTGTTATTGTTATTGTTATTGTTACAGGTTATGCACACTTCTGGCACACTCAGGAATTTGTAATCCGTGCTAAGGCATGCCCAACTGTATGTTCGGTCTCAAAAAGCTCAGTCTGATCTTGAAAACAATATTACAATTAAAGGGCAAGCTCTCCAAATTAAAAACAATACCCCATATAGGATGGAAGCTCAACTTGTGAGCATTTGGAATGTCTTTTATTTGCATCTCAGTAAGGACTAAAAATTCAGGAAAGATGGTCTAAAATAAATTGACCTTCGTACTCACAATAAAGGTAAAATATTTACATGTACAGTGTAAGTCCCCTTGCTGTTCCTTACTATAACTTACTTATTTTTTAATTCTTAGACACAGTTTTCTGTTACTTGAAGTGGAGAAATTCAAAAACAGACAGATTTAGCTTCGCGTTTATGGCTAACGCCAAATGGGAAACGTCAAGCCGCTGTTTGTTCTAAAATGCATTTAAACTTGCGTTTCTTGTACTCATTTCTCTCTTTTTCGTGTTTGCTCGATAGCTGTCGCCGACTGGGTGGAGATAAGCTTAAACCAAAAAAGCTTCATTGTTTTTTATCAGAGAGAAAATTTTAGGCTGGCGTTTGCCGTTTGCCGTAAACACGATACTAAATCTCTCCAATGTGCCAATCAGACTGTAAAATTTAATGTTAAGTGCGGCCTTCAAAATACTCATATTTTTCACCATTGTGACATTATTTTCTCTTTTCACAATACCTTTCAATGAAAACACATTCCTCCAACTGGAAGTTGTCTAGAAACCTGAAATCTGTGGCAATTCTTAATTTGATCCAAGTTTGAATTAATAAATTTTTACAAAAATGAAATAAACCTTGTTTTTTGGTTGTGTACACCAGTAGTGTGTGTCAGTCTGGCTAGTTGCATTATACAATTGTTAAGATTTTAATTAGAGAGTATAGATCCTAGAAAACTGCCATTGATCTGCTAATTCAACACCCCCCCCCCCCCCCACCCCCCAGCAGTCCTGCATCTTTCAAAAGCTCTATTTTCACTGGACACTTATAACCTGCAGCTGCAATGATTTCTTTTTCTTTTTCGATTGAGAGCATTATTCTGTCGTTCATTCTTTTTCCTCTCGACCAACCATGCCAGACATTGCAAATGGTACAGATTGTCCCACCGCTTCAAGTGTGGACGAGTTCACTAAACTTATTTTACTGTACATGTAGTGAACTTTGTCGTGGACACGTGGAAGGTTACATGGGCATCAATCTCTTCGTGTATTCAAGAAGGCAGTACAGAAATAGTCTGATGTAATATAATTTACAATTTAAGCTTACCTTCAGCGGCTGAGCAAATTTCGATGATTTTATTTCTCGTTTCTTGGAGTCCTTCCCCAGACGTGACACCAGAATAAAATGTCCCCCAGTTTTATGATCAGCACACTGACGCGCTAAAGCGACAGCTATGGATCTTCCAAAGCCATGACTAGCGCCAGTAATTACACAGCAAACTCGAGAGCCAGGAACAAAAAACATCTTCGCGCAACACCTTATCTTTCTCACAGATATAAACAAGATGGCGACAAGTGAAAAACAACCAGGCGTTCCTATGCCTTAGCATCCGCGCTAATCCACACGTTATCCAATCTGATTGGTCAATAAAAATGATCATTTTTGTCCAGTCCCTGCGGCCTGAGTTGCGTGACCGAGACCGGAGGGCCACTTGACGAGGCCTCCATGTAAGGCCTATTAAGAGTCGCCCTCCATAAATATCGACTATCGTCGTTTGGACGAGAAAAACACGTGTAAAGATATATTTCGATCGTCAGCATTGTGAATGCGTTAATTTGCCTACTGTACCTGTCAAAACACCACCAATCGTACACATCTCTCCCCCCTAGCTCTTCCGAAAGAACGAAACACCCCTACTCACAAGCCAATCAGCATACGGCAAGTTACACAGAAAAAGAAAAATAGACAGAAAAGAAAGTCTTTCCTGATTTACGGCTTCCGTGTATTTGATTTTATAAACATAGATAGGTGTCGTTCTGGTGCATGTGTTTTAAAGTTTTACGCTCAGTAAAGCATACCTGTCAACCCCCGGAGTACAAAAATCTGGAGACGTCTAGAAATCTGTTCTCTTTGTTCCGCGTCCCAGCAGAACCGTGTCATCAAGCCTACATTTAGAGCTTCAGTAGGGGGGGGGGGGGGGGGGGGGGCGAAGAGCCGACGAGAAATAACCAATATTAATAAAAAGACCGCGGTAGGTATTTCCCTAGCCTCCCACGCAGTCGTTTTTAGGGGAATCGTATTATCTCCTCGAGTCCCCTAAAAACGACTGCGTGGGAGGCTAGTATTTCCCGGGAGATTTGGTGTTCTACCCGGGAGACCGGGAGATTTCATGAAAAACTTGGAGACTCCCGGGAAAACCGGGAGAGTTGGCAGGTATGGTAAAGGGACTGGCTTAGAATATTAACACCATAGGCTAAACTGCAGCAATTGAAATCTTAGGCAAACTTTTGAAAATTTCACTGGGCTCCTGACTGATTTGTCAAGAACTATAAAAACTGTTTCCCAAGTGACTTTAACCTTCGTTGAAATTTTCATGTCGACGAATTTCATTCTTATTTTTTTTTTTTTATTTATTTTTTAACATTCCGGATTCCGGATTCCGGATCCCTGGTTTTAGGTAAACCCCGGGCCTTTGAACAGGTCGTCTTGAAAATGTTAAATGGCGTTGAAGCCGTACGTTTGAACACTCCGTTAAACATTTGTCCAACATTTGCCCAACATTTGCCCAATATCCGTTGTTTTGTACCCGCGAAGACTGACACTTCTGTCCTTCTGAACTTAACGTTCATGAAACTGCGACAGGTTCTTAAAACATACATTTCTTTCTTGCATTGTCTCTCCGTACAAATATGTAACTTGTATCAAGACAGTCTTGCTTGTATGTTGTGTAAATTGGCCAACAACAAAGCTTTAGCGGCGGCTTTCTTCTTTCCCAGAAACTTGATTTCATTGACTTTTTTTTCCCTGAATACAGCCAGGACAAATTTACTGACATTTATACCCACAAACTGATCTTTAAAATCCATGTTGGCCATTTCTTCTTTTTGCTACAAATGTTGGCCATGAGCAGTTGTGCTATGTGTCGTATTTCTGACACATGAAAAGGAATTTTTCCAGATGTTCTCTCCAGAAAAGTGATAGGATCTGGGTACGAGATTACGTCCTCGCGAATTTATATCTGGATTAAATATTTCATCGTTAAACTCTCGCTAAGGAGGACGGCAGGTAGTATTTTATCTTTAAACTCCAATACTTTACCATAGGGATTTTGAAGACAACTGACAAGTTTAGTGAAACAATTCTATCCAAATTAAATTTGCTCGCATGAGAAACCCACATGAAACACTAACACTGCTGACCACAAGGTGATTGTGAAACGGAAATTTCAGTACCGTTTCACGTTCATCCTACCTCCTCCCTACACCCCCCCCCCCCCCCCACCCTTCTCCCCCCAATAATCTATAGATAGATCACTTTTTTGAATGATTATTTCAACCTGGTTTCCAGGGTCTCTTTTCTTTCCGTCCTCTCTCACTCCAGCGGACGGCGAGAGAAGAGACCGTTGGAACGAGGTTGTGATTTTTTCAGTTATATTTTCCCCATCCATGTTCATTAATTTCCTTGCTTAGTGAGCAGAAATACACCAGTGAGGTGATGTTATATTACACAAAGACGATTGTTCACGAAACATTGCTATCGTGTAACAGAGCGCGCGCAATGTTTAGCGAAGCGATTGTGTTGCGACAACACTTGAAAGTTTTTGATCTACCTTCAAAACGAGGCCGCAATGCGTTGCCGCAACTAAATTCATGCTGCATTAAAAACCATCGTTAAAAATTTTCTCGTGTAAAATCACATTTAAAAAGCACTATCGCCTTATGTTGTCATTACGGTGAAAAAGCACCCGCAAGCAACCTGCATAGACCACCATAGGAATCGCGCGGGAAGTCCCGAGTGTTCTTGGCCGGTATAAGTTTTGAATCGCCTCCCAGCAGTCTTTTTTTTTGGTTTTAGTTGGGAGTAGTAACACGATTTCTTTTATAAAAACATCTCTGGAAACTCTCTTCTCTTTTCAGGTAAAATATTATAACACCAATTTCTGGTTAAATTGATAATCTGTGTTTACATCATACTTGTCGAACTGACCCCCTATCGTCAGATCGTCGCTCTTTCCACGCACACGCGCTCAGTTAGAGAAGCAAGTTGATCTTTATGGTATTAAAGGTCTCTTATATAAATTTAACTCCTCTCTTTAGATTTTAATCATGTAATTCGATGAACCTCAAAGGCATCCATCGGTTGGTCAGATTAAGTGTATTTTAACAAAGTGTTTTCAATTGATATTTTTCCGCAATACGTTACAGATCAAGACAAGGATGAAAGTTTCATTGAGCTAACATTAACAACATCTTTGAGGAAAGAAATGTGATTTTATATTTTAAGCCTGGTGAACAAACCAAATCAGTTCATTTTAAAAACATATATTAGACCAAAAAAAAAAGCCACGGTAAAAAAAAAAAAAAAAAAAAAAAAAAAAAAAAAAAAGAATCAGTAACTTTTATTTTAACAGTTGAATAGTTGCATGATTGAGGATTCTGTTCACAGACGCGGAAGAACTTCCGAGTAGTTTTTCGATTTTAGACTTTCACGCTTGCATAGACTCCAAATTAAACATAACCGAAGTTATAACTACCTGATAGATTATGCAAGACAGTTGCGAGTAAGTGCGTTGTCGTATCTTGTTGGAGCCACAGTATGGAATATTTCAAGGTGTGAGATAAATACCAAGTCACCGAGCGTGGAAACCACGCCTAAAAAAAAGTCGCTTAATATGTGCATGCATCGTTGGGTCCCATTTGTAAATTTTTGCCAGCACTAACGTAATGGCTTAACAACATGACAAAAGTTACACGGGTGAGCGAAAAAATGTAAAATTAGCTGCAAAGTCGGTGATCCAAATCGTCTTACGTAAACGAAACAGACATTAGCTTGTACGGTGACGGCTGCTGTGAGAAATTGGCCATGAGTAACATAATAATTAACCAGGTTTACCAACAACCCGTTTTTGCCACATCTTAGAAGGGCCACAGCAGGGAGGGGACGAATTTTTTATCAGAGAACTAAACCGTACTTGTTACTGAGGTGATTTCAAGTCACGAAGCGCGGAACACACGACAAAAGAAAAAAGACAAGCGCAATTAAAATTATAAAACAAACTCTAAATACAGAGAAATAATCAGTTTATGCATCATTGGATCCCATTTGCAATTTTTTTGTGAACGTTAACGTAATCGATCTCTTGAAAGCGAGACGACGTTACACGGACTAGCGATCAATGGAATACTTTGGCCTAGTCGGTGATCCCAATCATGAACATTGAACAAAACAAATTGGTTGGATATCAGATTTTTTACGATGGGGATTTTGAGCTTAATTAAACTCGTAGAAATGAAAGATTACCGATTATGATTATAAATTAATCGACCCCTTTTCTCCGATAATTAGTCATTGATTGTAAGTAGTTCTGTGGCTACGTAAATATAATGAGTGAGTGAACCGGCGAAATTCGAAAATTGGAAGGCGTACGATTAAGCTAAAGTGTCTACGCGAATGTAGACAGTCTCTTTCCTAAAAGCGATATCTGCATGCTAATATTAATTATTGTACATGGATACATCATCATCGTCGTCATCATCCTCATCACTATTATTATCATGATTATCATCATCATCATCATCGTTGTTATTACTATCAGATTATAGCTAGTGAAGAGTACGTCAGTCTGTCTTGAATCTTTATTGAATATACAAGTATAAATACATGTTTAACATTATTAGTTAAAAAGTAGAAGTGTATTCAAAAAAGAGTCTATTAATAAAACTAGCTTCTGTTGCTGTTGAGGAACTGTTCACTGAGGCGGTTCTAACATCTTCTTCTGTCAGTGGCGAAATGCTAAAGGATGATTAAAGATACTGTGAAAACTTTCCTGTGGTACCATGTATGGTATGGTAGCTAAAAATGTTAAAGACTTTGGGTGAAATTCTAAGTTGTGACTTTTCAAAAGAAAGCTGTTAAAGGGTGCTTTCGTCGGTTGCATGCTGTTAATCGTTAGTTAATTTATTGGAAGGAAACGTTTGTGACAATGTTTCGATGTCTGCCCGTTGTCAGTGCCTTGCAAGCAGAGATCCGTTACTTCTTCTCTGAAAAAAAAAAAAAAACGGGAGGAGGCTGAAGAGGAAGTGATCTCTACTTAAGCAACAAATCGTAATGATTAAACGAAGTACTCAGTCCTCTTTAATTTTTATATCAGTGTTCGCTAGTTTGAAGAATCTATTGACCCATTTAAATCGCATTATCACTTTGTTCATACAATTCGCAATTCTGGGCCTCTAACTGCTGATAGGGAGAAATTAGCAGTAGATTAAATCCTTCAGTATACGATTCGATGACTTTGAGGTCATTTGGAACACCTCATTAATACCCTTCACCAAACAGGGAGCACAGACGAAACGATGATTAAATGGTTTAACTAACACCAGATCCACCTCGAATTGGTTTTATACCTTCAAAAAAATTCACAGACCGACATGGGTCGGAAGACCTATCATATGTTGGTATGATGGCCTAACAGAACGCCTATCATCGCCTGATCATTATGATCATTCGTAGACAAACTACATCAGCCAATAGCACAAATACAGGACTCGTATCTTTAAGATACGAGATATTTCATAGGATTTATTGAAAGCACTACACCAGCCCTTACACGAATATCCCACAGGAGGAAGGAATCAATATAGTAAGCAGCGCATGCGCAAACTTTCATGACAAAAACTTTACCTCCTTCTATAGCTAAAAATTTTCCAGAGAAATGCTCAGCCTAATAATTATGGAGACCTCCTTCCAATTTAACGGAAAATACTATCTCTAAACACACGGAACTGCCATGGGCACGAAAATGGCAGTAGCTTTTTCCAATATCTATATGGTATCAATAGAAAAGGAGATGTTAAGGCAAAACGTAAACAAACCCCTAACGTGGAAAAGGTTCATTGACGATGTATTTTCCTTATGGGACGCAGACAAAGAAGAAATAGAACATTTCATTGAGCACGCAAATTCTTACCACCCAATTATAAGGTTTACCGCTGAAGTCTCACAATTAGGAACAACATTCTTGGACACAACAGTCTATAAGGGAGAGAGATTCAAGAAAGCTACTGAAACTTTTCAGTACACAAACTTGTACAACAGTTACCACCCATCAGGCGTTAAAAAAGCCTTTCTTAAAGTGGAAGCTCCTAGGATTCTAAGGACAAACTCTTCTAGAGCTACGTTTAGGAAGAATATTAAAAACTTAATTTAGAGCGCGCCTGCATGATCTCGAGAGGTTATCCTAATAGTCTGGTGGACGAAATCCTCTCAGAAGTTCACTTCGCAGATAGAAAAAAAATCTCTAACACAAAAACAGAAAGCGCACAAGAAAATTCTACCATTTGTGACACAATTTCAACCATCACTGCCATGTTTGAAAACATTCTAATGGACAAGTGGTATTTAGTATTCAATACAAAACCAGCCACTACTCAGAGAGATACATAGCGAACATCCCTTGGTCTCATATAGAAAAGGAAAATCGCGCGAAGTCTTTTATCAACACAATGGACAAACAGCGAAAGTCGCGCAGGACTGTCAACCTCATTTTAACACGTATAGTGCACAAATTTCTTTCTTTAATAGCAGGAGCAAATAACAATAAGAGTTAAAACCTTTGGAATCCGGAATCCATTTATCCGAAGTTTTAAATTTCAAATATTTTTATTGTAATTAATTTTTTCTTTTTCTGTATATTGTTCATAATTCAGTTGTACGACTACGAGATATAATATCTAATAAACGATTTATCTATCTCTCTATCCAAGTCCCTCTTGGATTCCTTTACGTGGGACGAGATTTAGTTTAATTGGTCACGCCGGGAATTTCAGTGCTGGTTGACTCGAGATTTTCAACAGAACGGGCACTACTGGGGAATCCCGAATCCTCGAGTTTGGACTCGAGTTCGAGTTCGAGTTGGACTTCGAGTTAAACAGTTGGAATCGGAGTTGGACTACTATAAAAATACAAAAAGCAAAATACAGTCGGTCCTCTATTAAGCGGCCACCCTGGGGACTTTGAAAACTGGCTGCTTAATAGAGGTTGGCCGTTTAATAGAGGTACAATATAAATTGGGTAGAAATGGCAGTCAACGTAATTTTATTCCCTCTATATAGCGAAACGCTTGTTGAAAAGTGAACATATATGAAGATAATTGCAAAAATCATTGAAACAAGACATTAAGTGCCCTGTATTTGCGCATTTCAAGTCCGTGCAAAGTTCTAGCTCTAACTGACAGAGAGCATGTAGTCGATAACTAGAGTATTTTTTAGTGTTGAGTATGTACAGAGACGAGTTCTCTATTCAATGGCTAATATCAAAACTCTAAGAGCAAGGATTTCTATAGACTTGCGACACAGTAGTAATGAGTTTTTTGCTGCACAGTCTTTGTGTGTAGCAAAACAGTGGGCGCTGTATCTATTATCATGTTTATATCGCGCCGGATGTGAAAGACTTGCACGTATATTGCGGCGTGTGACTTGTCGTTATAGTGGAGATTAAAATCGCAGTTCTCTCACCATTTCGCTTGAAAAGATAATTTGCTGGCCGCCCAATAGAGGTAAAAAAACAATAAATACTAAACTTGCAACAGCAAAAAGGTGGCCGTTGAATAGAGGTATCGAATACAGCACTTTACTGACAAATAATTCGGGACTTTGGAAAGTGGCCGCTTAATAGAGGTCCGACTGTATTTTTTGACTACTATAAAAATACAAAAAGGAAAATACTTCGTTATTTTCGATAGCGCGCTCTCCAAGGGCTCCCAAGTGAATTTGTAGCCCCCCCCCCCCCCCCTTCTTCCCCAAACGAAGGATGGCATGTATACCATTATTTTTTTCGCAAAATGTAGATAGTAAGCATGGTCTATACATGTAATACTAATAAAAAAAATGGTGTACAACAAAAGAAAACAGTTTCGATCTGTTCATAAGGTGGCGATGCGAAAGTGAAAGTGACGTGACGATACCGCTGTCCGGTGTGACACATTTATCGGGTCGCATTACCAGTTCACAAATTTCCTGGGACCATTTCTCGAAAGTCCCGGTAACTTACCGGACTCGGTAAGTGTCTTTCATGATAACTGTTTCTTAACAGAAGACAATTTTTGTTAGCTTTGAATATCAAATTTTAAAATCTTATAATTTTATGAAAACATTGGCCAAGTACCATGTCTATAATCGCTGTGTAATTGGCGAAAACACAATTAAGAATATACTTATCGGTATATACTACTATGTTTTCAGCGAGGAAACAATTATAGAGATACCATCATCACCGGAGAAAGATGATGCACGTGGCGATACAATGTAAGTGTTGTCTGCATTTCATCATCGATCTAAACAGTCTTTTGGGAGATACTGAACAAACAAATAACGTTTTGTGGTTGGATTCATCTGTCCCTAGCTTTATATGCTCAGACGGTCGAGTGGCTTAGTATTAAACTATGGTAGGTCAGATTTCTAATTACCCGAAAGATGTAGCCTGGCGGTTAGCTATCTTTTTCGTGCATTTATAACTTTGAATTTTTTGCGTGGCTAGTAACCGCGGGTTTGTTTTCTCATCTATACACTTTCAATAGCTTCCACCAGTTCGAAACAACACATGCAAGTGACTCACATTCATTTTGTGGGCTATAGATAGAGAAGCTTAGCGGCTCGTCAGTCAAATAGACTGACAAGCAGTTTTATTCAAGCGGCTCAGCGGCTCGCCAGTCAAAATGAGTCTGTTGATACAACTAAGAACGTGATCGAACTGATTATTATGGGTCTGTTGAAATAATACAAGCCGCGGTGGTCGCCTGTGAGGAAACGATCGTCGCCCGAAGGGAAGAAAGAGACGTAAGCGATTTTTACCGATTGATAACGGAAATCGGTGAAAATCGATAAATTGATTTCGTGTGTCAAATCAATATTATCGATTTTTCATGAAGTCCAACTCGAACTTCAACTTGAAGTCCAACTCGCCAGTCCAACTTGAAGTCTAACTCGGATTCGAACTCGAATCCAAACTCAATGATTCCCTACTCCCCCGTACATTACACTATTGTAGTGGAACCTGAAAATCTGTTGTGTTTACTTTTCTGCCTCAGTGGCCTTCCATAAAATAATTTATCAACGTCAAACCGGATAGTAAACTTTCGCGTCTTAGTGGGAATTACCCACCCAACGTATTTTTTTTATCGCGCTCTGCGAGGGTGCCGCACTGAATTTTCTGTGTTGCATAATTTGCCGTTTTAACATTCCCGGAATTGTTCTTGAGTTCAGCCAATGGGCGTTTTGTTTATCCGAGAACTGTTCGCAAATTCAGCCACTCAGCCTCAGAGGAGGATGGCATAAGTGTTTTCCGTTCGTAGAAAAAGGACTTATTGTTAAATTATGAGAACTGTTCTCACTCTTACCATAGTTAGTAGTACTAACTATGCTCTTACTTAGCAATAGACTGATGTGAATGTAGCGTGTACCTCGGCATTCACTGAAAAGGAGTACAGTCGACTCCCGATAACTCGAACTCACGCTAACTCGAACCTCGTGCTAACTCAAACCAATTTTCCTTTCCCTTCATGTCATTTTCTACATAATTTTACCCCCGATAACTCGAACTCCCGATAACTCGAGCCTTTTTCAATTTCCCTTGAAGGTTCGAGTTATCGGGAGTCGACTGTAATTTAGTTTTCATTACTCTCTGCTTGACCTATGGTTTCATGTTTAATGGATTATGGGTAGAACGAGTGAAAAAGAACTTTGCCGACCATTTCTTGTCTTTCTTGTCTGTGAGAAGGCTTTAAAATCTTGCTGGTTCTTATTAATTCTTTCGTGCACTCCACCGGGATTACTCCGCAGAATTGAATTGTCGCTGAACAATTTTCGTGCCGCAGAACCTTCTTGTTTTCACATTCCCATAACTGTTCTCGGTTTCAGCCAATTGGGCCAATTAGCGTTTTCTTTTACCGAGAACTGTTCGCTAATTCAGCCACTTAGCGTCAGAAGAGATGATGGCATAATTTTGACAGTTTCCGGCTCAATTGCCTTTATCAGTCTTAGCCGGATAATCGGCAGCTTGTTGTGAAAGCGAAAACAGCACTACAAGCGTCACTATGAACTAAACGTTTGTCAAATAAGACATTTGTTCGTGTTTTGTCCTTCCCGTACCCTTTTTCCTTCATATACGCCTAAACTTGTCGGGAACAATTCCACAAAATTGTCCACGCGTGAAAGCTGAAAACGGCATGCAATTAATTCCGAGTGAACAATTTTCGTGTCAAAAGGACTTATTGTTAATGTGAGAACTGTTCTCAGTCGAAGCCAATAGATGCCAGTGTACATGTAGCTCTATACTCTAGAAACCGAGTAATTTAGTTTTTATTGCTCTCTACCTTATCGTATCTCAAGGGTTCGAGTTAGCGGGAGTTCGAATATTTCCGAGAGATGGGAACAAATGACCGAAGATCGGATACATTGTTTCATTTCCATGTATGTGATTGCTATTCAAACGACGTGTTTACAACGCACAAAGACTAAAAACCAAACTGGTTATTTTGCTAACAAAACGAAGTAACATAAATTTGGGAGAGATGGGAAAAAATGAGCGGATATCGGATACATTGTTTCGTTTACATGTGATTGCTTTTCAAACAACGTGTTTACTACGCACAAAGACTTAACACCAAACTGGTTATTTTGAGTAAATTCTGTTCAAAATGGGGGAAATGGTTAACAGAGAAACAGTACTGTGAAACACCGTACAATACTTTCAAGATACATCAGTGAGCCTGACTTAATTCAGACAGAAATTTAATTTTTTATAGTATTTTTTGACCCACTACACCTTGGAAGTCGAGCGAAAATCATAGCAAATATAACCTGAGGGAACAATAGACCACTTCGAGTTAGCGAAGGGTTCATGTTATCGTGTTTTTTGCGATCTCTAAGGGTGACTCAGCATTGAGTTGTCGCTGAACGATTTCCGTGACGCGGAGCTTTCTTGTTTTAACATTCGCGTAACTGTTCTTGGTTTCAGCCAATTTTTAATTATTTATTTATTTATTTATTTATTTATTTATTTATTCATTCATTTATTCATTCATTTCTTTCTTTCTTTCTTTATTTATTTATTTGCCCAAAATCAACAACTATTACAATTTTTGATTCATCACTGTGGTGACAGCACTGAGCAGGAATTCTCAGAAGCCTTTCTAGGCTTATCGAGGAAACCCTCCTTACTAACTGCTACTAATAACTCTGGCGATACATGAAATTATCAGTGATTTGTTTAACTTCCCGCCCACTGAAATGAACGTTGCTTTGTGTACTCAGTATAGCCAGATAGCCTACCTCTGCGGTGTGCTGGCTAGATCACAGAAAACCTGGAAGTTCCCATCAACTGTATTGAGATCAGCAAATTTGAAACCAGCATTTATTGCAATGCTGAAGCGGCCGATTATCTCGTAAGGGTTGCTTTATCTCACACGCACTCTAACAATGGGCTTGGTGATCACGAGTGGGACAATCAACACCTTATTATTAGAATTCATTGAAAGCAAAAGCAGCCTTACAAGCGACACAATTAAAATGAACTTTGCCGAAGGAGACATTTGCTCTTGTTTTGCCCTTTCTGTACGACTTTCCCTTCATATATGCCTGGTGCGGTAAGGCAAAATTCCTGCAATTCCGAATCGACAATTTTGTGTGTCTTTACAAAATCAAATTTCTCAATACGATTTCTCAAAGTTCATTTTATTTAGGCTAGTAAGCACGTTAACTGGAGGCACTGTTATACTTTTGAAGAAATGCTTGCTTTTGCAAAAATTTGCAGAAACTTCGCTCTACTTCTCTACCACTTTAAAGTATACAAAGTGTTTACCGATCTATAAGCCATTGACACCTAACAAAAAATATGTCTACCAGTTGCCATCATTAAGCAGCCTGTAGGCAATCTGCCATCTGTAGTCATCAATGTCATGCTATAGGGGAAGACAACGTATTTATATTAATTGACTTTTCCCTGAATTACGCAATTGACTTCATTTGCAGAAAGAACTACATTTGTGCCCAAGTTTATTTATTCATTAATTTATTCACCACGACATACATTCACAGAAAGTCACAGTAAATAATAGACTAAGATATTACATAAGTTTACAGTGAGTAATAACAGTAAAGGAAGAAGTAAGAAGTTGCGAGGAGACCTTAAGAAACCCCCGGGCTTATACTGAGAGTTCTCCTCGGAGATATGTTAGGACTGTAAGACTAGTAAAGACATTGTATTTACAATAGATTTTTTAACATACGGTGGTAAGGCTATAAAGACATAAAAGAGTCGGACGTTTCATACAATTAACTGAGGAAATCAAGAAGCTTTCTTTTGAAGGTGGATAGGCTAGGGGAAGACGTAATTGATAATGGCAAAGCATTCCATATTCTTGGCCCTCTCAAGAGTATAGTAAATTGCTTGATATTAGTTCGGCAGGTGTGAGCTGAGGTTCTAAACAGTATTATAATGATGAATTTGACCACTAGTCGGAAATAAATTTAAAAAGGGCGAGGGCAGCCAACGTTGGTGATAGGAAAACATAAATTTTGCAATATAAAGGGAATTCACTTTAAAAATACTTAGGATATTCAATTGTGCAAATAAAAGGTGCAGAACGTGCAAGGTGATTAGAATTTGTCAATCATAGCTCGCACAGCTCGTTTTTGAAGAAGAAAAATGCGATTTAAGTTTGTTACATAAGTAGAAGACCAAACTGTAGTACAATAAGTTAAATAGGGATAAATTAAGGTATAATTTAAAGATATTTTTAGTGTTTGATTACAAAAAGAAACGAAATCTGTCCATTATACCAACGGACTTAGAAATTTCCTTGCAAATGTAACTGATGTAACTGAGTTAAGAGTTAAGAATGGCCAAGTAACTGGTCCCTTACAAATTGACCATCATTTTCGATTTATAGCTGGTAAGTCGGCTCGTTGGGATAAAATTGACTAAATATTTTGTTCTGTTTTTGCTTACATCGCAGTTATGACATTTAAAAATTAGCTCGGGTGATGAAGAGTATGAAGTACAGGATTTCAGTTAATACATACCTGTTGGAATGCGATTTCCTTTCTTTCTGTAATGCACTCCGCGATCTTAGAAAGAAAAGTAACTGTGTCAACCAACGCCTGTCAGAGTATAACCATATCCATGGTTATTTCGGTTCAAGTATCAAGAAAGCGGACCACAGTCTAAAGGATTACCTTCAATACGTACACTCCACAGCTGGCATCATCGTTCTGTAAGGGGTGAGGAATGGCCAAGTCAGTCCAGTGACGTCCTTCAAGCTCGTTCCTTTGAGTTAGGAAGTCCCTTGCAAGGAAATTGTGAAATTAATACAGAGCATAATGAATGTGAATAGGTTTACCAGTTAGGTCTGAGATTGACACAAACGTATCTATGGTGCAAGTTACTTTCACAAGTGACAGTATATCTCGTACCGAACTACGTCGAAGAAATCTGGGCTACTCCTCCCCGCCGGATCCACTTCGGAAATTGTACAGTTTTCCAAGTCTATTACCTACGAAAGCAAGGCATTGATAGATGTAATTCTGTCTATAACTTTATTTAGTAAAATGTAATGAGATAAATTCCTGCACGACATTTTATTTAAAATGTGAAAGGAGTAAGTCAAAATGCATGTCATCTCTTAAAAGTCTTAATAACGGATTATAATAAATTATCACTTTGGATATCCGAGACGGGTCGAACGAAAATACTTTCATCAAGCTATCGCTTAAGGTTTAGCGTGAGGAAATAACAAGCACTCCTAGTTATTGTGGTCTAGGCATTCAAACGTCGATGATACCGTTTAGGTCACCGTAGCTCTTATACAGTGTATATTGGTCGGTCTGTTTTGAAATTATGCATGCCTTTTAAGGATCAAATAAAGTTTGATTCACACCCAAAGCCCTAGCCTCCGTTGGGGGTTTAATCCCCGTCTTTTTCAGATGGAAGTCCCAGGTTATACGATAAATTGTTTATGTCCATGGTCCTTTTGTAAATCTGAAAATGATGAGTTATTACAAGAAAAGGCGATGAGCTTCACTTTGTCTTAGGTGATTGTTATCAGTGGCAGTTATGTTTAGGTAACTAAGCCCGTACTTCCCCTTAAGTATGCTTACGCCTAGTATCCAATGATATCGCTGGGTAGCCTGACAGGGGAACACAAATTTCTTGTATGTCAAAATGTCCAGCTGTAACAAAATGCAATAAGCAGACATTGCAAAAAAAGTGTATTGTTTGATAAATAACTATGACAGTTTCTTCTTTGTCACATGACGGATAGTTAAGACTGAACATAGAAGAACACAATAGTCTTACTGTAAAATGACCAACGCCCTTTTTTCTCCTCTATTTCCATTAACAGTTTTAAAGAAACCTTGCGTATACCTTACGCATAACAATTTCAAAAAAATCAAGTCTGCACGTTCAAAGTGGTATGAATAGAACGTGCATGTCACCTACTTACCCTTTTGCGCCAGGGCTTTCCTTGCTTAGTCCTTTCCAAGAAAAAACTATTCGCAGTGATAACGAACTTGCCCTGCAATTGTAAAAGAAAGCTATTAAACTACTTTTACTTGCTACTCACGATGTGAAGCAATAATTACCGTAACAGTCATTTTATACTTACGTTTTTGTTGGCCCGTTTTTCAAATAGTGTCATGTAAGCATTGATAACCTGTTATATTAAAGGAGACTATTAGAAACTGGCAACGATAAAAGAGTGTAAATTTGTTCTGCATTTGTTTCTATAAAGCGAAACCGAAAATTAAGAGAACGAATCTTGTTCCTTTCGAATTTGGTGGATGCGCAATAAAACCCGACTTACTGAATCATTTAGCCATCCTCTTTTCCAATTTGTTGATGGCCCAAATAGAGACACCCGATTCGTGGATGTCTGGCATCCCTAATTCCAGTGTTTTGACATCCTTCCTTGGAAGTGTCATTCCATATGGCTTGAACCTGACAAGCAGAAAAATTTTGCAAAATTGTTAAAGTGTAAACCGGGGGAATACTTTAGAAGTACGTCGAAATGACTACAATAATAGGGTTAAAATTCCTTTTAGTTTAGTTCTCTTTGGGTGGCCAATCCTTGGTGACTCCCAGCTACCACACTTTTTAGGCTTGTTATGTCAGCTATCAAGTTATGGTAATTACCTGAGAAATCTTAAGTCTTTTTATTAAATAATGCCTTTTTGCACTGAGGAAATGCTGCTTCGACTTCTCGTATTCTGGGGAATGTTAGCCAATTTGTGTCAGCTCCCTCCGCTTCCAGGTCAGTGATGAACACCTGTTCAGCGTCCACGGTCTCCACTGTTGCCTGGGCAGGCCAACCGAACACATCATTTCGTCCAACAATTCGCACCAAAAATTTTATTGTTAAAGTGCCACCTTCCGTGTTCTGTACTCTCCCCAAAAAGAAACAATCACAGTTACTGTACACGACAGCAACAAACAGGTCACTGGATACCTGCAAAGGAAAACAGCTCATCAGTCGTAATTTTTTTTTTCTAGTAAACCATTTGCATTACCAACATAATTCATTCCTTTCTACTTAGCCGTTCTACCTTTTACCTCACGTCTTTCCGAAGGTTCTTGTTCTTGTTTTTTCTTCGAAAACGTCCACTTCTTGTCGCCCTCTCGTCTCCGCCGCTCCTGGTGGCGTCATATTACTGGTGGTATCTTTATGGGGCATCTGCTGAAAGAATCGGGCATAAGTTTAATATTGACAGCAATATTCAAATAGATAATGAAAGGGTGGTTACTCACCGATTCCGGCTCTTCGGTTAACTTAACTTTCATTTTCTTCAGGGGTGTTGAGGTACTCTTAAAAGCAATGACAAACATATTAGGAGGTGATCAAATACAATTTCGCTGCAGCTAAATGGGCTCACAGGTAACAGTGCCATGGGTTATACTATATATTTCTTTGCCACTCCCTATCTCAGTGCTAGGGATCTAGGGTGGTTAGATCGCTAGACCGTCCTAGTTGGGACAGGGAGGTGCCATGGACTAGCCTTTGTCGTACAAAAGAAAAAAATACTAAGCAAACAAAAATAAAAGTACATGAGATGAAAGCTGGTGGAGCCTATTATGTCAACGTTCGTACATCCCACAAACGCATTAGTAGAGAGGCTCGTAGTTAAATAGTGAATGCATGCAAAATTTCAAATCAGTTCCCACTTTTCATTTATATAGATCACCCAGCCTTTGACAAAATATTTCCCATAGTCAGTACACCTTTACCATTGAGTATTTATGGATTTCTTTGATTTTCTTGCCTAAAAATGAGGCAGAGTAGATTTTCTTTAAAAGTGACACACATCCTTGCTTCACAGGAATTCAGGGCAAGCACTTAATAATTACGTGGCAAATCTTTCACTCACAAGTGGTATTAGCTGCTCCTCGATTTCTTTGGAGTTTCTCTTTCCGTGAACTTGTTGTCCTTCGTCGACACTTATCTAGGAAAGGAGAGTAAATCGACCCTTAAACATTCTATAACACTTCTTGTGGGGTATTACTTGCTGCGTTAAAATTCGGTTGTAACGTGAGTTACGTAGATATAGCTGCTTAATGATAGCGATGTATAACGGGATAAAGGGAAACTTACTACAAAAGGCATTGGTATTGCGTCTGATAGGGCCTCCACTGTTGATTCCGTTGATGAGGAGAGCACAACGCGCGAGCTTAATTATGCATTGTAACTTTGACACCGTCAAATTAAAAACTCAGTTCCCGAAATATTATAAAGAATGTTTTGACACATGGTCAGGTTTAAATAGTAGAACACCCGTCACTTTTAATGATGTTATGAACGAGATCATTTGGAATAATAGGTTTATATGTATTGATAAAAAGTCTGTCTATAGAAGTGATTTAGTTAACTTGGGAATCACAAAGGTGGGCGACCTTATTACGGATAACAATCTTTCCCTCCACGAAGATCCTTATGTGACGCTCTCTCCTGAACAACGTTTCTTTATTATGGGAGTTGTTCACTCTCTCCCATCGGACTGGAAAACAATTATTAGATCTTCGGTCTGTAAAAACGATAAAAGACCAATCCCTCACACACCGTACATTAAACTTAACTGTGGCTCTTTCCCTATCTCAGATGTCACCTCTAAACAGATATACGACTCTTTTTTGTGCAAAAAACAAATCCCTCCGACAGCCCAACAAAAAATATCAGACAAATACCCAGACACGATCATTAATTGGAAAAAGGTTTATTCTTTTCCTTTCCGTACTACACTTGACTCCAAATTGAGAGAATTTCAATATAAAATTCTAAACAACATTGTCTTTACAAATGATAAATTATTTCGCTTCGGCCTTTCGCAATCTCCACATTGCACTTTTTGCAATGAAGAACCAGAATCCTTAGAACATTTACTCTCTCGTTGCAAAGTGTCCTCTGAATTTTGGAAAGAAGTCTTGTCCTGGCTCAAAGAATATAACATTGTTTTAGAATCCTTCAATGAGATAGGTTTTTTTTTAGGAATTTTTGAAGAATCGGAAGATTTCTTTCTAATTAATCATGTTATGCTTTTAGGTAAATATTATATTTATGTGAGGAAATGCCTTGGAAGTTTACCTTCGTTGAGAGGCTTTATTGCCAGGATAAGACGTGTTTATAATATCGAACTCCATATTGCGAGGGAGAGGGATAAACTCGCTACTCATTTTAAAAAATGGGAAAAAGTTAGTAGCAGCTTTAAACACCTAGCAGAAAATTAACTTAACCTTATCATATCCTACATTAAGTTCGGTCTCCTTAAATTTGCTATTTATTTCATATTTTTTCGGTCTTTCCCTTTTTTTTGTGTTTTTCACTAGTTGCGAATCGTAGTTTTGAAAGCAATGTTTTGTTTTGTAATAAGTTCTTGTAAGTAGTTATTTGTAAGTACTGTTTCGTGTTTTTAAGTAACTTATTCCGAGCAGTGTTTTGTAAATTGTAACTTTTCCTTTGTTTCCTCTCGGTATGTTGTAGATAAACTGTAAACTGCAATCAGTTTATTTTAAAATTTCTTTAAGTATTGTAACGTGTGCTAAAATAAAAATAAACAAATAACAAAAAAAAACAACAACAACAACGCTCGAACAGCACTGGTCATCGAGTAACAGCTTTCTTCCCGACGATAAGTTTATCTGCAGCGAGTAAGGGAAATTAACAGCTCATAGCCATCTCAGTCTTTGCCAAAAGAGCACGATAGATTGTAAATAGAATCAAATATGGATGATCTTACTTCAGTTGTCTTTCTTGTCATTGTCCTTGTTTTCTGGCCGTTCTTTCGTTCGCTCTTAGTTTTGCCCTAACAACCAAGACAACTTATTAATTAATATATCCACCTGTCATAAACTAATCCTCGTGAAGATACTATTCAGCGAGCTAGCTTTGGATATGGCGAGTTAGGCCAGGATGCAATTTTTCATTAATGTACGTACACAATTTACCGGAGTTAGTGTCCGAATACAGTATTTTGATGTACGCTGATGACACTGTTTTATACTGCTCATCCTCTAAAGCCTCTATTATTCAAGACAAGCTGATTGCTGATCTGTCTGAAATTGAACACTAACTTTCTTTCAATAGTCTGTTTATTAACGTATCAAAAACTGAAGCTATGCTTTTCGGAACTGCCCCTAGATTATCTGCCGTAAACTCTTTTTCTATTACTTTAAATAAAAATGTTATTAAGCGGGTTTTTCACTTCACTTATCTCGGCATAGTTTTTGATGACCGCCTTAGCTGGAACGAGCAAATAAAGCACCTTATTTCAAAGGCGGGGAAACGCGTAGGAATGCTCGGCAGGCTTCGTAGAAGCCTCTCTAGAGAGAGTGCAAATATAGTTTATTGTAGTCTAATTAGGCCGATTTTACAATACTGTGTAAGTGTGTGCGGCTGCTGCGGACAAGGTCACAAACAAAGCCTTGAAGCCCTCCAAAACCGGGCTGCCAGAATAGTTGCAAGAACTGTGCGCAGCAACCCGGCAATGGAGGTTCTGAATTGGCCCACACTGGAGGAGCGCCGTCGTAAAGCTGTTTTTAAACTTGTTAAGAAATGCCTGCAAGGTCAATGTCCCCAATAATTTAAAGGATATTTTAAACGTAATAACATAATCCACGCGCGCGCCACTAGACAAAGCAACCTTTTACATCCGCCTAGTGTGAGGACTGAGATCGCAAAACGATCCTTTTACTACTATAGTTGCACTCTTTTTAACAAACTATGTTGATGGTATTTCGTATTTGTTTCTAAATTTTTATTCGTACATAGTTTTCTATCTATTTTATTATCACTATTAGTTTAATGTATATGTATATTGTAGTTTTAGTACATTGTTGTGCTCAGGGCTCCCATTGATAACAGAGAGCTTTTTGCATCTGAAGGGGCTACCCTGAGCGTTATAAATCAATAAAGGTTCTTCTTCTTCTTCTACAATAATTGCAGTGCGTGATCTTGGCGATTTTGGTATACCTGTTTCTTGTAAACGTCATTGGCGCGAGAACACGTGGAGCATAAAAACAAGGCGAGCATATTGTTGGGTAAATGTTAAATAAGCGTAGACAGGGTGTTTTCAGAAGCAGTTGATTTTCCATGGTGCTGTGTTTCTGGCAAAAGAAAAACATACACCTTCCTACAAGGAAAAGATGACAAAGTCATTAAAGCTGCCCTGCGCGCAGTTCATAACGGTTTCCTTCACTCCAGTGAGCTGGAAAAATCTCCTGTTTACTCAGTGAAAAGTGCCACATTTTTGGCGCGCTAACGAAAAACCTAAAAAATGTTATCTCCGAAAAAAAAAAAAGGTATGTAGCTGGGTACTCATGATGATAATGTAAAAACTCGTCTTCAACGTCTACTGTTTTTCCAAATTTCAGCTAACTATTCCTGATTGACGTATTCTTGTTATTCTATATCTATAGACGAATCGTCCTAATCAAATAAAGAACCAAGCATAGACCATTGCGAGAAAAGTGTTACTTTCAGTCTTTGTTGTGCTTCCACTTCCCTTGCTTACTATTTCCTGTGATTGATTCATACAATTATATCAGTCAGCAAAAACCTGAACATCAGTTACGAGGGGTGGCACCTCTAATAGAGACTGTTTCGGGGATGTCAGTAAATACTTTGTTCCGCGAATTGGCGAGAAATGCCAGGTTTTGGCATCTAAATTCCGGGATTTGCCAGAAACTTGGGAAGGACAGAATAAAATTGGGACTTACCAACTCATCATTCACTTTAAGAAGCAGTGTTTGACCCAGGTTGGCTTTTGTGAACGAAAGCTCTTCTTGCAACCTGCTGATTACCTGAAAATATAAAAGGCGGAACAGTTTAAAGGGTAACTGTTTTTTCCTCGAGAAAATCGATGAAAACATAACGTGAATTATTTTTACGCGACAAACCTGCGATTGTTTAGGGAGTTTCTTCTGCTCGCGGGATTGCATGTCGTCGATAACAAACGCCAGCTCTCTTACAATGCGAAGGAGCTTTGGGAATTAAGAAAACAAAGTTAACAAACAAACAATTTTAGTTTTCAGTCAATTGCCTTCCACGTCAACAATACCAAAGCCCCCCCCCCACCCCCCCCCCCCCCAAAAAAAAAGAAAAGATTAGATGAACGAAATTTACCTCCTGAGTTTTCGCTTTAAAGTTATCTCGCTCTCGTTGTGCTTTTATCCTTTCGCTGTTGGAGTTCTGGCCCCAGTTGTTCAAAGGGCGGATAACTTTATTCAGTGGATAAGTCACTATGCGACAGTTTCGATCAGTGCAAAGATTTCAGTATTTCGTTGTAAACAAGCTCATATGCACACTCTAACCACAGCTTAGTTGGGGAGTGTACAAAAACCTTGGACAACATTTAACGTGAAGTATATTTTAGACGCTGAAGATTGCCTATCCAGCGGATAAAGTTATCCGACCTTTGAACAACTGGGGCCTGAAAAATGGCCTGGAGCTAACACACAGAGGTGTAAAACAACAATATGTAACAATTATTTAACGAGGGCGCGCTGGATATGTTATGACAGATAACCAATGACCAACTGATGAATAATCCTTCAGCTCATATCCAGCAAGCCCGAGTACAATAATAGTTAAACCCTACGACACATAATTGAGAATCTGAACAAAAAAAAAAGGGTAAAGGAAAGGGAACATTTGTCAATCACATGCAATAAACAAAAAGGGCGCGAAAACCTTTCGACGTGTTGCAACATTTCGGGGCAAAGTTGAATTAATTCTATCAACGTAGAAGCTTCACTTTTGGAAACTAAGTGCGCAATTTATCAGCTCTGAACTGTTGTAAATGGTCAGCGGTGGATTCATAAAAACTATTTCACTATGCTACAACTAATTAAAACACATGAACTATGATAATTCTAGGCTTAGAACATGGATGTGCTGTTTAAACCGTCACCTATTTTCAACCTACATGTAGTTTACAGCTATTTTATTTCTGAATCTATAAACCAGCAGAGTCCTAATTTAACCCTATATCTTTAACTTGCATGACATACATTCAATGCCCTATTTTAAACCTGTTTTAAAGGTATTTTTGTACCATTTTCCATTTTTTCCTATTAAATTATCCTTGTTTTATGTTTATTTTAAGCCTATTTCATTTATACATAATCATAATCTGCAAAGGTCTTGCAGGATCCCCAAGGTTCTTTGTAGGGACTTCAAGGTTCTTACAAGATCCTACAAGATCTTTGAGGATATAAATCAAGAATCTCAAAAAGATCCACAAAAGATCCTCAAGATCTTTTAAAGATCCTCAAGGATCTTAAAAAGATTTTCACCAGGGAATTGTTTTAGTATAAAATCTACTAGTCGGTCCAAACTACTGTAAGCAAGTGAATTATCTATTTCCTCATCGCAGACACTTCGAAACGCGAAGAAGCAGTCGCCATTTTGTTGACAACCGCTACTCACTATCTATCACAGAATAGATAGCGAGTAGTGTAGGCAATCAAAGGTTGGCATTCGTAATGGAACACTAGTAGATTTATACTAAATGCAATTAGTTGTTGGGTGGAGAAAAATGGCAAAGTCAAGATAATCCCAAACTCTTCTGCAATAAAACTGAGAGCTCTTTGGTCTCAATGTGTTGAATAATTAAACAGTTATCCTGCTCAGTCTTTTGGAATATCCCCTGATTTCAGCGAACTCAGTGACTGCAGCCTCGTCAGCTAAGTATCAAGTGATATTCCATGTCATTTTGCAGGCTAATCTTGTGTAACAAATCTACTAACTTGAGGCATATACATGTACCAGTAACCAATCTAAAGTGCATTTAGATAGGGAAGAGGTGGGAGGGGGGAAGTGGGTGGTTTAATGTAAAGAAACTGTGGTAACCGTGTTGGTGGGGAGTGGAAACAAACGTTTGGTGTATCAACAGAGTTGATAACTAAACTTGGTAATTTGGCCACCATTAAGCTCAATTTAAGTGGTGATATTTCAAGATTGGATGCCGACAAAGGGCTAATTAAGAGCGGCTGCCTGTAAGAATCGAGAACTGCATTTCAGCGACCACTTGGTCGAATTTCTCATATTTCGTTTGAAGATACCCTTGGATTAACTATTTTCGAAAATCATATTTTAAAGTTCCAAGGTATTTTATTTTTTGAGAAAATTGCAAGAGTTTAAAATGCGGCCTAGGTGCGGTCACGGGCCGATGAGAACCGCGAAAATTTAGGTCAAAGGACGAGGCCGCGTTCAAGGTGTAAAATAACCCAATGAACTTGAAACTTTACACAAACCTAAACCAACCATCTCGCAAGAAAATTAATACAATAAACATTCCAAACTCGCTGGCTGCTTTCTAAAGCATGCAGATTTGTGTACGCTACTCAAAATGACCTTGAAACTAATGCTTATTTTCATTGAAATAAAAGTGTTTCTGGTATGTCATTTTCTCTAAATTAAATCTCATATATCGAAAGACGAAGAAAAGAACTTTATTTGCACCAAGTTTCAAGCTCTGATTCAAACTCTTTCCCACTCAATGAAGATCGAATATGCGTGCGATACTTGCGGCTCGCAATTCACGTCACGAATTATGAGATCACAACCGATTCACAAACACTTGACATCTGGAGCCCGTGAATGTTTCCAAACATCACATATTGGGTCCTAAAACTAATCAGACAGACTGAAGACAGCCATTCAATGTTTTTTGATCTTTCCTACTCTGCTCTAAAGTAATATAGTTATTCCGGTCAATTAGCCTACGAAACACGTGCAACAAATTTGCATACCATTTCGATGTCGCAGGAAAAAGTAGTGCAAATCATACTTTACAGCTAATTTATCTTCTTAAATGAAGAAGTCGATCAGTAAACTGGAGAAAAGCGTGTGACTTTGTTCCTGTCGTGTTGTTTTGAGTGTTCGTGTTTAGCAGCGACGGCTCAAATCAATAAGCCAGTGTGACACTGATCAACTGTAACTCGATATTACCTCAGTTCGGTGATGTGGGTAACGCGCACGTGATCCTGGCCAGTCACTTGTGCGTTCAGGGCGCTTTTAGAAAAGTAGAGCTTGTGGGCCAAGCTACGACTACCCTGGTGATGATGACCTTGACGAGCTTAAGGACTGTTCAAGAGATCTTTCCAGAGAGAGACCTTTCCAGCCTTTGTTTTTTCCGCGAAAAAAATCGACGTTCAAGTATTAGTGTCAGGTTTTTTTTTTTTACTAACAGTAATGCAGATCCCGGAATGTGGAGTTTTTGCGAAAAAAATCTATCCATAACCACCATCCCCACAATTAATAATATAAAATTTGAGGGTATCAGAGTAGTCTGGGGGTATCAACTTTGAGGATATCGGAGTAGTGAATTCCCCACCGACCAACGCGACCTCCCCCACCTCCATCCCCTCTGGCGATAAGCGTCAATTGTGGTTATTGTTTACTTTCCCAAACCGGTTTTATCGTTGTTCCTGCCGGTTTCTTTCAATTTTCGAGAGGATAGGAATCTTGCCAGCCTTGGTCTGTCTGGTGATGGCCACGAAAACTAACTTATTGCTCGCGCAAGCGGGTGAGGGCTGTTACTACCTTATTACTAGGACGTGCGGGTGAGGGCCGTATTTCGCCTATTCATTTTCCAATTTCAGATTTCATGCTATTATTTTTTCACAGAGTTGAAAGAAACTGGCAGGAACCGCGAGAAAACGGTCTAGGAAAGTAAACAATAACCACAATATTATTGACGCTTGTAGCTAGGGGGAAGGGGGGAGGTCGGGTTGGTGGTCGGTGGGGAACTCACTACTATGCTCTCAAATATACAGATTTCATACTTTTAATTGTAAGGATGGCGGTTATGGATGTTTCTCTCTTTTCCCTTTTTTTTTTCGCGAAAAAATCGACGTTCCAGGGTATGTATAATTGAAGTTAAAAAACGAAATGATACTAATACTTGAATTTTTTTTCGCGAAAAAACAAAATCAAAGCTGGCAAGATGGGCTCTCGCATCTGTTGTACAGTCTTTTAGCTTGACAAGGTTTTCATCACCAGGGTAGTCATAGCCTGGCCCACAAGCAGTACTTTTCACTATTTACAGTTCCTAAAAGCGTCCTAGCTTGTACGCGCATGATTCCATACCCAAATGCCTGGCCAGGATCACGTGCGCGTTACCCACATCACCGAAAGGAATATCGAGTTACAGTTGATCAGTGTCACACTGGCTTATTGAATTGAGCCGTCGCTGCTAAACACGAACACTCAAAACAACACGACAGGAACAAAGTCACACGCTTTTCTCCAGTGTACTGATCGACTACTTCATTTAAGAAGATAAAGGAGCTGTAAAGTATGATTTGCACTACTTTTTCCTGCAACATCGAAATGGTATGCAAATTTGTTGCACGTGTTTCGTAGGCTAACTGACCGGAATAACTGTATTATTTTAGAGCAGAGTAGGAAAGAAATCTCGGATCGAAAAACATTGAATGGCTGTCTTCAGTCCGTCTGATTAGTTTTAGGGCCCAATATGTGATGTTTGGAAACATTCACGGGCCCCAGATGTCAAGTGTTTGTGAATCGGTTCTGATCTCATAATTCGTGACGTGAATTGCGAGCCGCAAGTATCGCACGCATATTCGATCTTCCTTGAGTGGGAAAGAGTTTGAATCAGAGCTTGAAACTTGGTGCAAATAAAGTTCTTTTCTTCATCTTTCGATATATGAGATTTAATTTAGAGAAAATGACATACCAGAAACACTTTTATTTCAATGAAAATAAGCATTAGTTTCAAGGCCATTTTGAGTAGCGTACACAAATCTGCATGCTTTAGAAAGCAGCCAGCGAATTTGGCATGTTTGTTGTATTAATTCTCTTGTGAGATGGTTGGTTTAGGTTTGTGTAAAGTTTCAAGTTCATTGGGTTATTTTACACCTTGAATGGGGCTTCGTCCTTTGACCTAAATTTTCGCGGTTTTCATCGGCCCGTGACCGCACCTAGGCCGCATTTCACACTCTTGCAATCTTCTTAAAAAATAAAATACCTTGGAACTTTAAAATATGATTTTCGAAAATAGTTAATCCAAGGGTATCTTCAGACAAAATATCAGAAATTCGACCAAGTGGTCGCTGAAATGCAGTTCTCGATTCTTACAGCTCTTAAGAGCGGCTGCCTGTTTTCATTGAAATAAAAGTGTTTCTGGTATGTCATTTTCTCTAAATTAAATCTCATGTATCGAAAGATGATGAAAAGAACTTTATTTGCACCAAGTTTCAAGCTCTGATTCAAACTTTTTCCCACTCAAGGAAGATCGAATATGCGTGCGATACTTGCGGCTCGCAATTCACGTCACGAATTATGAGATCAGAACCGATTCACAAACACTTGACATCTGGGGCCCGTGAATGTTTCCAAACATCACATATTGAGCCCTAAAACTAATCAGACGGACTGAAGACAGCCATTCAATGTTTTTCGATCCGAGATTTCTTTCCTACTCTGCTCTAAAATAATACAGTTATTCCGGTCAGTTAGCCTACGAAACACGTGCAACAAATTTGCATACCATTTCGATGTCGCAGGAAAAAGTAGTGCAAATCATGATCATACTTTACAGCTCCTTTGTCCTCTTATAAAATGAACAAGTCGATCAGTAAACTGGAGAAAAGCGTGTGACTTTGTTACTGACGTGTTGTTTTGAGAGTTTGTGTTTAGCAGCGACGGCTCAAATCAACAAGCCAGTGTGACACTGATCAACTGTAACTCGGCATATGGTAAAACAAGGACTGGAGTGGAGTGGACTGGATTTGTAAAACATGGACTGGATTAGTAAAAGGTGGATTGGTAAAAGGTGGATTAGTAAAAGGTGGATTAGTAAAAGGTGGATTAGTAAAAGGTGGATTAGTAAAAGGTGGATTAGTAAAAGGTGGATTAGTAAAAGGTGGATTAGTAATAGGTGGATTAGTAAAAGGTGGATTGGTAAAACAATAAATGAAACAATAAACTTTATTTTGTTTGCAGATCCTTTTCGTTCTCTTTTAATCTTGATTATCCATACAGTGATCCGATCAAACAATGTCAATGGTATACATTCCAAATAATTCATTCTTTACTTTTACTATTAATTCACTTCAACATTAACTGTAACGAAATCATAATAAGCAATAATTCCCTAGTTTTCTTTATATTGTATCAGAACGTAAATGTAATATTTCCGCATTAGTTCAACGACAACAACAACAACAAAAAAAGAAACGCTGTTTTAACACTGTTGAATCAACAAAAGTTTTACAGTAATGTCCAAACGTTCGGCCTAGTAACGAAACAACAGCAACAATAAATGTAAATGTGACGCTGGTCACCTCGCTAAACCTAATACAAGATGATGAAAAACCTAATACATCATGATGCCCCCCTGATTCGACAGGTGATCTAAAAAACCGTTATACTCGTCAGCTTAGTAGCTGTGAACTAAAGTTAGTGCGATTTTTTTTGCATCAATTTTTTTTAAGATCGTAATCGTAACCTCTTGCAGGCGCAAAAAAAAACCTGTGATAGAAACGCTTTTAACAAACGTTGTTCATTACTTGCTTAATATTTACATATATATCTCGATAACGACTATGATCCAATCTAATAAACCGCGCGCGTTAGTTTCCGTCAGACTAAACCTCGCCTATGTTTTTTCTTATTCTATGACGGAGACGCTAAAATTTACACCAAACTGCTTACTCAATGTAATGATGTCATAGGAAATGTAAACGTGACGCCGGTTACTTCGCCAAACCTAATTTTCTCAAGTGTAGAATTTGTTTGATATACTAATCGTTCTAGTGCGACTAATAATTATGTTTGTGACGCTCCCCTTATTTTTCTACACATAATTGAAAATTAAATAAAACAAACCCGTTACACTCTTCAGCTAAAGAATGAAAAAAGACGGTACCTACATGCAAAATTTCGCGATTTTTGTTGAAACATCTTTTTTTTTTTCAGCAATAGTTACCTATACTACTAATAGTTACCGTGTCGGGATGTTTAATTTAGAAAAAAAAACTAAATAGAAACGCCAAGTCTGGTGAAAGCCATAGCCTTGTGCTGTGGAAGAAGAAATGGCACGAGGTCGGACGGCGCGTGGACACTTTTTTCTCAACGCCAAGGGGACCGAAGTCGAAGCACGAATGCTCCATCATGATTGCGTGGGGCTCCTGGCAAAACTTTAAAAAACAGGAGATGTTTCGGTGGCCTTTCACGCTATGCAATATAGCAGCTTCTTTTTCGAAACTTCGTTTAGCATCTGCCGCTTCCCCTTTGAGTTTTTTGATGACAACACAATGCTCCTCGTCGGTGCATTTCGCCAAATAAACAGATCCAAATGTGCCACTCCCTATCTCTTCCTTTATGCATACTGTATTCCATCTAAACTCTGGCAAAGAAAACTGCCGTCTTCGCTTTTTAATAGAAAGAGATGGAAGCTTGAAAGCCGCCGTCTCGATCACGAGCGCGCCGTGAAGCTTTCGCGCCAAAATTTAAATTATGCCAAATTAAATTGGTCAAAGGTCAAAACATTCATTCCAGCCGTACTATTTACGGATGCATGTATCAGTGGTTTTCACTGTCACGCCATCAAAAAATAAATTCGAAACCATTTCATGAAAAAAGCTGATAAATTCAAATGTTATAAAATGGTAATAACTAAACAACATCTCCCAGTCTCAGTTCTGTTGTTTCGTTACTAGGCCGAACGTTTGGACATTATTGTAAAACTTTTGTTGATTCAACAGTGTTAAGACAGCGTTTCTTTTTTTGTTGTTGTTGTTGTCGTTGAACTAATGCGGAAATATTACATTTACGTTCTGATACAATACAAAGAAAACTAGGGAATTATTGCTTATTATGATTTCGTTACAGTTAATGTTGAAGTGAATTAATAGTAAAAGTAAAGAATGAATTATTTGGAATGTATACCATTGACATTGTTTGATCGGATCACTGTATGGATAATCAAGATAAAAAGAGAACGAAAAGGATCTGCAAACAAAATAAAGTTTATTGTTTCATTTATTGTTTTACCAATCCACCTTTTACCAATCCACCTTTTATCCACCTTTTACCAATCCACCTTTTACCAATCCACCTTTTACTAATCCACCTTTTACCAATCCACCTTTTACTAATCCACCTTTTACTAATCCACCTTTTACCAATCCACCTTTTACTAATCCACCTTTTACTAATCCACCTTTTACTAATCCAGTCCATGTTTTACAAATCCAGTCCACTCAACTCCAGTCCATGTTTTACCATATGCCCCGGTAACTCGATATTCCCTTCGGTGATGTGGGTAACGCGCACGTGATCCTGACCAGGCACTTGTGCGTTCAGGGCGCTTTTAGAAAAGTAGTGCTTCTGGGCCAAGCTACGACTACCCTGGTGATGATGACCTTGACGAGCTTAAGGACTGTTCAAGAGATCTGAGAGCCCACCTTTCCAGCCTTTGTTTTTTCCGCGAAAAAAATCGACGTTCAAGTATTAGTGTCAGTTTTTTTTTTTTTTGTTTTTTTTTTACTTACAGTAATGCAGATACCGGAACGTGGATTTTTTGCGAAAAAAGTCTATCCATAACCACCATCCCCACAATTAATAATATAAAATTTGAGGGTATCAGAGTAGTCTCAAGAGGGTATCAGAGTAGTGAATTCCCCACCAACCAACGCGACCTCCCCCACCCCCATCCCCTCTGGCGATAAGCGTCAATTGTGGTTATTGTTTACTTTCCCAAACCGGTTTTTTCGTTGTTCCTGCCGATTTCTTTCAATTTTCGAGAAGATAGGAATCTTGCCAGCCTTGGTCTGTCTGGTGATGGCCACGAAAACTAACTTATTGCTAGCGCAAGCGGGTGAGGGCCGTTACTACCTTATCACTAGCACGTGCGGGTGAGGGCCGTATTTCGCCTATTCATTTTCCAATTTCAGATTTCATGCTATTATATTTTTCATAGAGTTGAAAGAAACTGGCAGGAACAGCGAGAAAACGGTCTAGGAAAGTAAACAATAACCACAATATTATTGAGGCTTGTAGCTAGGGGGAAGGGGGGAGGTCGGGTTGGTGGTCGGTGGGGAACTCACTACTATGCTCTCAAATATACAGATTTCATACTTTTAATTGTCAGGATGGCGGTTATGGATGTTTCTTTCTTTCTTTTTTTTTTTTCGCGAAAAAAATCGACGTTTCAGGGTATGTATAATTGAAGTTAAAAAACGAAATGACACTAATACTTGAATTTTTTTCGCGAAAAAAAAAAATCAAAGCTGACAAGATGGGCTCTCGCATCTGTTGTACAGTCTTTTAGCTTGACAAGGTTTTCATCACCAGGGTAGTCGTAGCTTGGCCCACAAGCAGTACTTTTCACTATTTACAGTTCCTTAAAGCGCCCTAGCTTGTACGCGCAGGATTCCATAACGAAATGCCTGGCCAGGATCACGTGCGCGTTACCCACATCACCCAAGGGAATATCGAGTTACAGTTGATCAGTGTCTCACTGGCTTATTGAATTGAGCCGTCGCTGCTAAACACGAACACTCAAAACAACACAACAGGAACAAAGTCCCACGCGTTTCTCCAGTTTACTGATCGACTAATTCATTTAAGAAGAAAAAGGAGCCGTAAAGTATGATTTGCACTACTTTTTCCTGCGACATCGAAATGGTATGCAAATTTGTTGCACATGTTTCGTAGGCTAATTGACCGGAATAACTATATTATTTTAGAGCAGAGTAGGAAAGATCGAAAAACATTGAATGGCTGTCTTCAGTCCGTCTGATTAGTTTTAGGGCCCAATATGTGATGTTTGGAAACATTCACGGACTCCAGATGTCAAGTGTTTGTGAATCGGTTGTGATCTCATAATTCGTGACGTGAATTGCGAGCCGCAAGTATCGCACGCATATTCGATCTTCCTTGAGTGGGAAAGAGTTTGAATCAGAGCTTGAAACTTGGTACAAATAAAGTTCCTTTCTTTGTCTTTCGATATATGAGATTTAATTTAGAGAAAATTACATACCAGAAACACTTTTACTTCAATGAAAATAGGCATTAGTTTCAAGGCCATTTTGAGTAGCGTACACAAATCTGCATGCTTTAGAAAGCAGCCAGCGATTCTGGCATGTTTGTTGTATTAATTCTCTAGTGAGATGGTTGGTCTAGGTTTGTGTAAAGTTTCAAGTTCATTGGGTTATTTTACACCGTGAACGGGGCTTCGTCCTTTGACTTAAATTTTCGTGGTTTTCATCGGCCCGTGACCGCACCTAGGCCGCATTTCAAACTCTTGCAATTTTCTCAAAAAATAAAATACCTTGGAACTTTAAAATATGATTTTCGAAAACAGTTAATCCAAGGGTATCTTCAGACGAAATATCAGAAATTCGACCAAGTGGTCGCTGAAATGCAGTTCTCGATTCTTACAGGCAGCCGCTCTTAATGCTCTAAACATCAGCACTCAAATTTCTTTAGAAAAAAAAAATAATACCAACTCTGTTGATAAAACCAGCAAACATTACAGATATGTTTAGCTTGCTTTTCGTTCTTTTCGCTGATCAGATTGGCCAGGTTTTTGGTATGTGCCCTTAAATTCCCTCAGCTGATGACAGTTGCTCTAATCTTTCATCTCCTGCTGTGTGGGGATAAAAATGGAATTGAACACTTGCCTTAATCATGAATTTTTACTCAAAATGAAGTGCGTAAATTAAGCCAAAATAAAATCTGGGGGCAATGTTTTCTGAACGAATTAAGGGCTGTAACTGGACCAAAAAAAGCCTTCATGTAACAAGTTACCACCCATTGAAGGCCACATAAAAAACACTGACCAGCAAATCTGAGCTTTAACAACTTAAAGTGAGCTAACAATTGCACTATATAAAGTTATGGGTTCTAGTGGTTATGACTAAAGCCTTCTAATAATTGAACTTTAATATTCCAGACATACAAACTTGTACACTCATCTGTAATTAGTGCCCTCAAAAGAACCCCCAAATTCAGACCTGAAAATATTCTTCCTGAAATGAACTCTGCATGTACAGTGTGTATGGACTGAAACGCCTATTATAGTGCAGAAAATAGGTCAATTAGTTGCAACTCGTTAATTTTCTTCCTTTTTTTGTGTGTGTGTGTCTTACTTGTGATTTCTCTACCTCCACTTAATTCTATTTCTGTCTTTGATTATAATAACTGTAATTATAACAGTAATTTTATCCTTAAACAGTTGTACTGTAAGTGTGGCCCGCCTTAAGATTAGCTCTCACTTCCTGTAGGCCAGTCTCTCTTTTTCGCTAATATAACTTTTGGAATTTATGAGTAAACTTAAACTTGGACTGTGATATGGTGCTTTACAATGTAGGATCTGAGTGTGATTTCATCTGTCAAAATTATATTGTTTCCCAAGCATGTACAATCACCACATAAGGTGCAGTTACATGTAAAACTCATTGTACAATTTGTCGCTGAACATGTAACATACAGTCAACTCTCACCTTGTGGGCACCTCACTATTGCAGACACCCTGACAATACAGACAGCAGCTAAATCCCCGGAAAAAAATAAATTGTAGACATTTTACTGAAATATTAAAATTCCCGCTATTACAGAGTCTTGCTGTTAAGGATACTAACACGAGGTCCCAGATGGTGTCTGCAATAAAGGGAGTTGATTGTATTTTCTTTTCTAGCCTGTACCTCCGACAGAAATTAATTTAAAAGATAATTATTGGTTTACCATTATATATACTGTACATGTATGTATGCCCTGAGCTTAAGCAATGTACGTGTAATAATAAAAGATAATTATTTACAAGTAAGATTTGAAAGAATGAAGAGTATAAATGTATTTATAATTCAATTACCTTACTGAAGGCATTATTTACAGTTTCTTCCAATGTCTTCATCTCACCAAGACTGGCAACAATAACATGAACTGAAACAAAAATGTAGCTTAAATGAAGACACATCTTAATTTCCTCATTTAGGTGGGGAGAAACAAAGTCCTCAATCATTTGAGAATTACTTCTCATTAATTAACGCGTCATTATCATAAACAAATCTTAACACGGACATGAATGAAACTTTGAACTGGTAGATACATGTACACTGTGCAGTATATGACTCAGTATTGACTCAAGACAGCTACTTGTATTTCTCATCTCACCCTCGCCATTATGATGCCAAAATTAATGTACACTGTACTCGTAACTACGGTGGCCCACAAGTGCACTCCGAATTCCAAATGACACTCCCAATTCTAAACCTCACTCCCAATTCTTTAAGTCCAGTCCGAATTCTAAAAACTCCGAATTCTTAAAACCCACTCCGAATTCTAAAATCTCACTCTGAATTCTAAAAACTCACTCCGAATTCTAAAAAGTCACTCCAAATTCTTAAAACTCACTCCAAATTCTTAAACCTCACTCCGAATTCTAAAAACTCACTCCGAATTCTTCAACCTCACTCCGAATTCTAAAAACTCACACCGAATTCTGTTGAGCTAGAATCACCAGGGACTAGGTTTTTGAAATGTATCACGGGATATTAGCTACATTTTCAAGATGGCGGCGGCAAACTTGACACCATCACTAAAATGTGAAGTTTGCACAGCAACAGTGATGCTTTACAGCAAATTTTGTGCCACCTGTGGTGCTGAACTTGATGAAGAAACACTAGCACTGAAATATTTCAACGAAGGATACGATTACGAGGTTATTCTGTGCTTTTTGCTGAAATACCACGGAATAGAAATGAGCCTGCGAACGCTCAAGGATAGATTCAAGTCACTTAGCCTTCGACGACGGAAACTATTGAATTCAAATGACCAGGATGTCAGAGTTAGAATACAGGAGGAGTTACATGGGCCTGGCTGTTTATCGGGCTACAGGAGCATGTGGCATATTGTGGTATATACTGTAGGCATATTGATGGGTATGATAAATTGAAACCTGACGGGTTCTCAGTCCATGGCTGTATTGGCGGTTGCAGCCGAAGGGTAATATGGTTAAGATTGGATAGAACAAACAGTAACCCGTAACCGTCAATACAGCCATGGACTGGGAACCCTTCAGGTTTCAATTTATCATACCCATCAATATGCCAACAGTAGTTCGGTCCTGGATTAGTGTAAACTCTTCTCTTGAGCTTCCGCCTTCGTCTTCTTTCGCACCCCTCAGGGTCCATTTCTTGTAAACAGGTCGCCACTGCTTGCCTCAACACCTGATAACCCTCACGGCGCAAAGTATGCCACATGCTCCTGTAACCCGACAGACAGCCAGGCCCATGTAACTCCTCCTGTATTCTAGCTCTGACATCCTGGTCATTTGAATCCAATAGTTTCCGTCGTCGAAGGCCAAGTGACTTGAATCTATCCTTGAGCGTTCGCAGGCTCATTTCTATTCCGATGTAAAGTATATGAAATAATTCATATATGAACTGCGGATATAGATGAAAGTGAGAAGTGATCATCGCAGTGAATTTTCCAATTTATGCAATTGGAAATTGGAAGCCTGAAAAAAAATCAGGCTTCAACGGGATTCGAACCCGTGACCTCCGCGTTACCGGTGCGATGCTCTACCAACTGAGCTATGAAGCCACACATTGGGAGCAAGGTCAATTGTAGGTTCCCATTTTCCCGTGAGAGGAGTGAAACGATGTAAAGTATATGAAATAATTCATATATGAACTGCGGATATAGATGAAAGTGAGAAGTGATCATCGCAGTGAATTTTCCAATTTATGCAATTGGAAATTGGAAACCTGAAAAAAATTCAGGCTTCAGCGGGATTCGAACCCGTGACCTCCGCGTTACCGGTGCGATGCTCTACCAACTGAGCTATGAAGCCACACATTGGGAGCAAGGTCAATTGTAGGTTCCCATTTTCCCGTGAGAGGAGTGAAACGATGTAAAGTATATGAAATAATTCATATATGAACTGCGGATATAGATGAAAGTGAGAAGTGATCATCGCAGTGAATTTTCCAATTTATGCAATTGGAAATTGGAAGCCTGAAAAAAATGCTCTACCAACTGAGCTATGAAGCCACACATTGGGAGCAAGTTCCCATTTTCCAATTTCCAATTTCCAATTTGCAATTGCATAAATTGGAAAATTCACTGCGATGATCACTTCTCACTTTCATCTATATCCGCAGTTCATATATGAATTATTTCATATACTTTACATCGTTTCACTCCTCTCACGGGAAAATGGTATTTCAGCAAAAAGCACAGAATAACCTCGTAATCGTATCCTTCGTTGAAATATTTCAGTGCTAGTGTTTCTTCATCAAGTTCAGCACCACAGGTGGCACAAAATTTGCTGTAAAGCATCACTGTTGCTGTGCAAACTTCACATTTTAGTGATGGTGTCAAGTTTGCCGCCGCCATCTTGAAAATGTAGCTAATATCCCGTGATACATTTTCGAAAACCTAGTCCCTGGCGATTCTAGCTCAACAGAATTCGGAGTGAGTTTTTGGAATTCGGAGTGAGGTTGAAGAATTCGGAGTGAGGTTTGAGAATTCGGAGTGAGGTTTAAGAATTCGGAGTGAGGTTTAAGAATTCGGAGTGACTTTTAAGAATTTGGAGTGAGGTTTAAGAATTCGGAGTGCGTTTTATGAATTCGGAGTGAGTTTTCAGAATTCGGAGTGAGTTTTAAGAATTTGGAGTGAGTTTTTAGAATTCGGAGTGGACTTAAAGAATTGGGAGTGAGGTTTAGAATTGGGAGCACTTGTCATTTGGAATTCAGAGTGCACTTGTGGGCCACCGTACGTAACTGACTCCTTACTGTTCACAAATTGACATCTGGTTGTTCTTTCAAAGCAAAATCAGCAAGATCTAGCTATACAGTCAACTCTCTCGTAAGCGACCACCCTTGGTGCACGACAAAGTGGTCGCTTACGGGAGGTGGTCGCTTACGGGAAAGATCAACAAAATGAGCGTAATTTTACCTTAGCAGTTAAATTAGGCAAATAGAAACTAATTTATTTGACTTTTTAACATTTATTCATTCTTCTGATGAAACTTTGTATAACATTTCGGAACAGATCTGTCCCGTTTACCTACAGATCTAATTATGACTATCTTTTCTGTCTGTAAACTGTTATTATCTGTCAGCAGTCCGGGGTAGCATCATTAAAAATTGAACTTTTGTCACTTCTAAGTAATGATTTACATGTACTAAAGATCATACGTGATTATGTTGGGTGGTCGCTTACCGGAAACAGAAAACAAAAGAATATGTGTAATTTCTGGTCTAAAAAGTAGTCGCGGTCTCTAAAGAAATTGAGTGGCGGTCGCTTACGAGAGAGCTCTTGAAACAGTATTTATCTGAGAAACAAAACGGTTGTTTACAAAGTGGTCGCTTACGGGAGGTGGTCGCTTACGAGAAGTGGTCGCTATGAGAGATTTGACTGTAATTCTTGATTATTAAAGTCAATAATAAGAACAATTATATTATTATTCCACTGGCATTTTTTGGATATGATAATTATGATTATCAATCATCTCATATCCAATGCACTTGTGAAATAATTATTTGTTAAAATTAATAGACCATAAAAATGATGTCATAAAATGTTAAAAACTCAAGTGATGGCTTGTGGTTTCACTGCTAAGTTTTGAACACTCAATCATTTGAGAATTACTTGTCATTAATTAAAATAAACCAACTATCATAAGCAAATGTTAACACTCATGAATGAAATTTTGAACTGGGACATACACTGTTTATGACTCAAGAGAGCTACAGTTGTAATATACTTGCACCAATTGTACCATATTTCTCATTCTCACCCTCGCCATTGTGATGCCAAATGTACTCATAACTCTTCTCACTCAGTTCACCACTAAATTCTGTCTGAGTCTGATTGGCTTTCAATCAATCTACATCACGCATGACCAGTATTTTAAAGAATGAAATGAACATTCAAATTCTCCTTTGTAATGTCCGGTATTTGAATGGAATCTGGAAGATTTCTCTTGAAATCTTTCCAAAAAAAGATGCATTAACTGTATAAACCAATGATTGAGTGTTCAAAACTTGGCAGTGAAACCACAAAAATAATTCAAAAATACTTTCAGTTGGAAATAAATTTAATGTCAATTTTGAAATACATGTACTTGAGGTTGTAATGTAAAGAAGAATTCATTAATAAGCTTTATACAGTACCATCAATAAACTAAGGGAATTTTCTATGGGAACTCTGAAATCTCACTGGTGATGTTCAAAACTGACTTGTAAATTTCAAAACTCAGTTCAGTTTCAAAAATACTGGTTGGTTGTCATGTATGATTGACTGTAAGTACTGATCATGTGACATGATATAGTCTTCATCTGCAGAGAGATCAAGTCACTATCCATACTAGTGTCTGCCATCCAGTGAAAATACCCAGATGGATAATATACATGTTAGAAAATCAAGAAATGTAAGAAATCAAAGAAAATCAAAATCCCCTCCAAAATCAATGATGGATTTACATACACAGATAAATGAATTATTTTTTCAATAATCAAAATTGAGGGGGGAGGGGGGCAGGCATGGTTTTATATTTCTCTTTGAATTGTCCAAGACGACACTCTACATGTCAACAGATAGGACAGGTTCCAAGGGAGTTTATTGCTTACTCTAGACAGAGGGTTCGTTGTTGGGAGCAACGACGCTTTATTTCTTGTCATACAATTAAGTTATCCATAAGTACAGTGTAAAGTGTAGCATTAAAGGTTAATTCAGGCAGATTACTAATGAAAATTAATAAGGGCAACAATTGGCCCATTCAACTGAGTTTTTAATTACAGTCAGTGCCAAATGGCCCCTTAAAAAATCAAGAGTCTCACGAAATTTAAGCAAAACCTTGGAGTATACAATTTTGAAGACCAGGTACTGTAAATGTCCTTTTCTGACCTTCCCTGTAGCTACAATTTTGCAGTGAATATGTGGTGATTCAATTTTATTCTTGGTTTATTTTTTATTTTCCCTTGTTTCATACTCATTATCATACATTAATTACCGCGTACAAAAACAAAGGAAACTAAAAATGAAACCATGGATAAAAAAAATTGGAGCACAAAAATATATTCCACAGTAGTTTAAAAGCTTTGGTCTCATGTTTTTGTGTTTATTCATGCATCATTTTACAATAACTGTCAAAATTCCAGTGTGCTGATTGGCTCATACTGTAGCTATCGTCTCTTAGAGTACAGACAATGAAAGCAATGCCAAATGTAATGCATAAGTGCTTTCTCAACTGAAAATAAAGCCTTTTCCGGTCATACTTTTTCCACGTTATTGTACATGTATAAAACAAAATTTGGATTGTCTTCTTGCAAGCGCTTATTCATTTTAAGATGTTGTTTTCTTGCGAGGATAAGAAGATGAAACGGTTTTGAAAATGTCTCATCAGTGTAAATATGTAGCATTGTAGAACTTATCAACATGAACACACTGTGAAAGCAGCAAAAGAACAACCACAAAGCGAAACTCACAAGCTCAACTTTGGCACAGTTTTGGCACAACAAGAGTTTGGCACAAATTTGAGCACACTTTAAGCACAGCTCATGCACAGGTTATGCACACTTCTGGCACACTCAGAATTTTGTAATCTGCACTAAGGCATGCCGAACTGTACATGTATGTTCAGTCTCAAAAGCACAGTCTGATCGTATCTTGAAAACAATGTTGCAATTTAAGGACAAGCTCTCCAAATTTGAAATATTATTAAAAACAATACCCTATATAGGGATGGAAGCTCAGCTTGTGAGCATTTGAAATGTCTTTTATTTGCATCTCAGTAAGGACTAAAAATTTAGGAAAGCCAGTCTTAAAAAAAGACATACATGTAGTTGACCTTGTTCCTTACAATGAAGGTAAAATATCAGTCCCCTTAATAGCTTGCTGTTCGTTACTTAATAACTTACATGTACTTATTTTTTAATTCTTAGACACAGTTTTCAAGACAATGAAAACCCGTAAGTTTTTTTTCACTTAGATTTGTGTTCTGTTACTTGAAGCCGAGAAATTCAAAAATGTGCCAATCAGACTGCAAATGCTACGTGTGGCCTTCAAAATACTCATATTTTTTACCATTGCGACGTTATTTTCTCTTTTCACAATACCTTTCAATGAAAACACATTCCTCCAACCAGAAGTTGTCTAGAAACTTGAAATCTATGGAAATTCTCAATTTGATCCAAGTTCGAATTATTTCACAAAAATGAAATAAACCTTGATTTTTGGTTGTGTACACCAGTAGCGTGTGTCAGGTTAGTTGCATTATACAATAGGACATTTTCACTATCACGTCATTTGACTACAACTACCAGAATCCTTCTGGTTTTTGTTTTCTCATGCTAATTAGAGCTATTGTTCTTTGCTGTCCACTCAGGGATTACAAAATTTGAATTTGAAAAGGAAAACGAAATGAATTCTGGTAGTTGTAGTCAAATGATGCGATCATGAAAATGGCCTTTTGTTCAGATTTTAATTAGAGAGTATAGATGTTAGAAAACTGCCATCGATTTGCTAAGTCAACACTCGCCCCCCCCTCCCACCCCCTTCTCCCACCCCCTAGCAGTCCTCCATCTTACGAAAGCTCTATTTTCACTGGACACTTATAACCTGCAGCTGCAATGTTTTTTTTTTTTTTTTTTTTTTCGGTTAAGAGCATTATTTTGGTTTTCATTCTTCTTCCTCTCGACCAACCATGTCAGATATTTCAAATGGTACAGATTGTCCCACCGATTCAAGTGTGGACGACTTCACTAAACTTAGTAGTGAACTTTGTCGTGAACACGTGGAATCTTTCATGGGAATCAATCTCTTCGTGTATGGAAGTACAGAAATAGTCTGATGTAATATAACTTACAATATAAGCTTACCTTCGGTGGCTGAGCAAATCTTGATGATTTTATCCCTCGTTTCTCGCAGTCCTTCCTCAGAACGTGAAACCAGAATAAAATGTCCCTCAGTTTTATGATCAGCACACTGACGCGCTAAAGCGACAGCTACGGATCTTCCAAAGCCACGACTAGCGCCAGTAATTACACAGCAAACTCGAGAACCAGGGACAAACAACATCTTCGCGCAATCTTAACTTTCTTCAGATACAAACAAGATGGCGACAAGTGAAAAACAACAAGGCGTCCCTATGCCTTAGCATCCGCGCTAATCGACACGTTCTCCAATCTGATTGGTCAATAAAAATGATCATGAAATCGCGTGATTTTGTGCAGTCCCTGAGGCGAGAGTTGCGTGACAGAGACCGATGCGTGCGGCCACTAGACTGCAAGCAGTCCATTTCTGGTGTACATGGAAGAGGTGGTTTATATAAATGGAAATTTTCACGTCGTACGGCAGCGTGCTGAAAAATTCATTTCAGCAAATAAACGCCGACACGAAAAGATGCGTTCGTTTCGATTTAAAATTCTTGAAATTTAAAATTAAAGGACTAATACTCACCTCCAGTGGTACTTTGTTTATCTCTCATTTCGCCGACGATGCATCACAAAACATAATTTCTCTCAGGAAGGGAAGTACGGTTGTTGAACACAATAAAAACAGCTCCCTCGCTACCAAAGTCGGTACCTATGTGTTTCAAAATTCTCGTAATTCACGTTATTTCTCGTCCAGCAAACTATTTCGTCAACTTATAAGAATACTAATTATTGTTTACGACGGAGAAGGAGAACACATTAACATTCTGTCCAAAAATAAAATACATTTTCTCCCGTCTCTTCTCCATTGTGTTTTCAAATATGAAAACGAACTACAGATCATTTTGGCGCCAAAAATTTGGATTGTTCATGACATGTTGCACATGCGCAGACGTTATTCAGCCCTGTCCTTTCTGGTCAGTCGAGATGATGCGCTCACAGCGCAGCGCGACTGGAGCGAGGAGAAATAAATGAGAAGACACTGGGGGAGAGATGACAACAACGAAGGATTATTTGGCGTTCCCGCTCCAAAAATACGCTGCATTGTAGGCTATCACGGCTTCGATCGTGGTTGTTGTTCCGCTTCGCAGTATTATCGAAGACCGGTTGCAGTCAAATGACTTTGGTTTAAAAGCAGTTGCCTTCGGCAAGATCCTAAAATTATTAAAAGACATTGGTGCCAACTAGTACAATGTAATTTTCACATCCGCGGAACAAGCTTTGTCGACAGAATTCACCGCAGGATGCTTAAACATGATATTAACAACAGCTTTCCAGTTGTCCTGTTCTTAATTACACTTCGGGCGTTTGTGTGGTCGATTTCTTTTACTCTGGGCCTCGAAGAAAAATTCAAATGCACCACAACTTCTAGAGATTTTGGCTTGTCAGAGAAGCTTGGATCAATGCCTAAGCTCAGCGATTCTTCCTCTTCGCTCCTATATTCTGGTGATTGAATAACAATGTTGAGTTGTTATTTATTAGCTGTCATTCAGTATATTGGATTTTTAATGAGTTTAACGAATTGTGGGCGGAGTTACCCTGAACGCATCTGTTACAGCTAAGAGCGCAGTCCCTTTCTTTTCCTTTCCCCTTTTTCACGCCTCTCCCCAAGCCCTCCCTCCGCTCGTTTGCTCCAGTTTTGTCGCGCTTGCCTATTTCGCGCGACCTCTCGACTATCCAGAAAGGGCCTGCTTGCAGTCTACCACCGGGCGAGGCCTGCATGTAAGGCCCCATCAATCATTTTCCTCAACATGCGTTCAACACTTTCTTGAACCAAATGTCGGGGTTGTTTAAACAGGTCGTCTCAGAAATGTTAAATGCCGTTGAAGCCGTTTGAACTCTCCGTTCAACATTTGTCCAACATTTGCCCAATATCCGTTGTTTTGTACCCGCGAAGACTGGCACTTCTGTCCTTCTGAACTTAACGTTCATTAAACTTCGACAGGTTCTTAAAAACACACATTTCTTTCTTGCATTGTCTCTCCGTACAAATATGTAACTTGTATCAAGACAGTCTTGCTTGTATGCGTCAATTGCCCAACATCTTCAACAAAGCTTTAGCGGCGGCTTTCATCTTTCCCAGAAACTTGAATTCGTTGATTTTTTTCCCTGAATACAGCCAGGGCGAAAATTACTGACATTTATACCGACAAACTGATCTTTAAAATCCGTGTTGGCCAATTCTTCTTTTTGCTACAAATGTTGAGCATGAGCAGTTGTGCTATGTGTCGTATTTCTGACACATGAAAAGGAATTTTACCAGATGTTCTCTCCAGAAAAGTGATAGGATCTGGGTACGAGATTACGTCCTCGCGAATTTATATCTGGATTAAATATTTCATTGTTAAACTCTCGCTAAGGTGGACGGCAGGCACTATTTTATCTTTACACACCAATACTTGACCATAGGGATTTTGAAGACAACTGACAAGTTTAGTGAAAAAAGTTTATCCAAATTAAATTTGCTCCCATGAGAAACACACATGAAACACAAACACTGCTGACCACAAGGTGATTATGAAACGGAAATTTCAGTACCGTTTCACGTTCATCCTACCTCCTCCCTACACCCCCCCCCCCCCCACCCTTCTCCCCCCAAAAATCTATAGATAGATCACTTTTTTGAATGATTATTTCAACCTCGTTTCCAGGATCTCTCTTCTTTCCGTCCTCTCTCACTCCAGGGGACGGCAAGAGAAGAGACCGTTGGAACGAGGCTGTTATTTTTTCAGTTATATTTTCCCCATCCATGTTCATTAATTTCCTTGCTTAGTGAGCAGAAATACACCAGTGAGGTGATGTTATATTACACAAAGACGATTCTTCACGAAACGTTGCTGTCGTGTAACAGAGCGCGTGCAATGTTTAACGAAACGATTGTGTTGCGACAACTGACTTGCAAGTTTTTTTATCTATCTTCAAAACTACGCCGCAATGCGTTGCCGTAACTAAATAAATGTTGTATTAAAAATTGTCTTGAAAAGTTTTCTCGTGTAAAATCACATTTAAAAAGCCCTATCGCCTTATGTTGTCAATACGAGTAGTTAGATATTTGGGTGTATAAGCGCACTTTTGAAAATTTCACTGAATTCATACCTGATTCAACAATGAACTCAAAAAACGTAAATCCTCGGTTTTTCAAAAACCTAAATTTTTATCCTCGGTTTCTCAAAAACCTAAATCCTCGTTTTTCATAAATGACACATAATTTGACCCCAACTCACAAACAATCATCGATTAAATCAAACCAACTTATCAATCGCTGATTTGAATGATGAATACAATATTTTTGAACACCAATTTGGATAAAAAAATAATCATTATGGATGTTGTGTGACTGGATGCCGTTACTGTCACGCGTGACGTTGTGTGACTTGTCACAAAAATTGACAAAACCCTAGACGTGGGGTGCTCGGTTGGCTGTTTTCTTGCCTAGCCCCTGCTAGGTCTTTTCCCCGCCGCTGACAAGGCGGCTGTCCCTTCCCAGTTTACCTCTGGGACAGAGGTTGAGTTCGGGAAAGAACTCTGAGCACCCCGCTGTGAACCAGTAGGGCCTGAGCCGGCTCACCCTGGAGGTACCGTCCACTGGAAGACATCCCACACTACTCAGTAATTCACCATCTGCACAAGCCGTCAAACAGGTTTCAGTCAGGGGCCAACTGACACCACCCTAAAGCTTCACCAGAGTTTGTGAACTAATGTAACAATGGCCCGATTACCTATATATTACACTCAGTTCTGAAATTTTTACACTTGTGGTGCTATTTTTCTGTATATTGCGTAATATTGCTTGATTTGGATTAACACGCATGCGCTTTCATGCATGTTCACGTTGACACAACCCAAAGGGGACTGGACACTAGTTCGTTAATACACGTGTCGGCCATTTTGTCGCCATTTTGTGAAGAGTTTGTGTTTTGATGTTTATGGTTCCTGTTTTCGGATATTTGAACATTTATTTCTCCACTTTCATCGTTCTGATGTTTGTAGACGCTTTTTGAGGTAAGAATATCATTTATCTTGCACCCAACAATAGATTTTTTTATTGGATCGACTCGCTATCGAATATTCGTGAGGCCGTGACTGTATCGAATAGAATGAGCTTATTATTTTTGCACATCGACTAAATCCTTGATTGGGATCGAAGAGTTAAAGGCATCATTGTATCCTTTCCACTTTACCAAAGCTTGTTTCTTCTTGTAATCTCTCCTGATAACTTTATCGATTCTGAATATCTCCTGTTTAGCTTTCAATAATTCTGGTTCATAAAAGCTCCCTTTAATATGTTCACGATCTAGATCCTTCAGCTTATATGTGATTGGTGTAGTGTATTGAATTTTATCGATAATGAAGACCTCTTCTGTCCAGTTTTCTGTATAACCTCGATCAAACAGCTTTCTTTTATACTTTGATATTCTAACCTTATCACCAACTTTAAATTTTGCTTGGGATGACAATTGTGTTAAATTGCCAAATAGATTGAAGTAAACAATTCCTTCATTCTTTTTCTTAGATGCTTCTGTCGGTGTCATTTTTATTGAACTGTGTTTAGTGTTATTATACTGCTTCAATATTTCAGGCAAAATATCCAGATACATTGTATTGCCTTGAGCAGTGAATCGTTTCCACATTTTATTTTTAATCGTTCGATTCCAACGCTCAACAACTGATGACTTCTCTTCATTTTCAGTCGAATACAGTGTAATGTTATGTTTATTGAGCAAGTCTTTGAAATGTTTGTTGTAGAACTCTGAGCCTTTATATATCAGTCCACAGATACTTTGGTTTTCGACCCTCTTTGAATATGCTTTGAAATGCTGTAGTTATGGGCTCACCTTTTTTATCTTTTAATGGGACAATCCAACCGTATTTACTGAAAACATCTATAGCCATGAGAAGATACCTGTTACCTTTATTCCATTTACTGAATTGTTGCATTTCAACAAGATCAGCAGCCCATATTTCATCAATATTATTTACAATAACACGCCGCCGAGTAAAGTTACGCCTTATGGGTTTATGCAGCTCATTAGCTAATTTTTCTTGCCAGTTTTCCTCTTTACCCGACGGCTTTTGACATTTTTTGGAACCCCAAGACCCAGTTTCTGTTTTGTATTTATTGCATTTCTTGCCAACCAATGTCCCCATTGTCGTTCGGAAAATGGAACAGCATCCAATGATTTAACCATCTTTTTATCAGCTTTGTTTTTACATTTTTTGTCATCTTTGCAGACTGAATAATCAACATCACGTTGCATGGCTATTGCATCTGTTTTGCCTGTTGGTTTATCATATATTTCCAATATTTGCCCTGTTTTGGGGTTATATTTGACTTGATTTTCCAAATCATTGTATGGACCAGTGTATTTATGCCCTGGAAGTACCCAACCAGCTTTGGGTTTTGGGAGCTTGCCAACTGCTTTGTGTATATAAATTGAACCACCGCTTAGGACAGCGGAACGACTTTTGGGTCGTCCTTTAATTCCTTTATCATACTCAGTCCAATTTGGTGGGTGCCAACCAATTGAATCATAGCTTGAACAACTTGGTGTATTGTGATATTTTTTTCCAATCTTTACCACACTATCACATGGATAATTTTTGTATTTTTCTAATGTATTTTTCCCAGCCTTGCCAGACCAAAATTGACTCGACAATATGCCAGTATCTGTGCTAAATGCACTTTTGGCAATGTCTCCAGATTTGTATCTATCAAAGACTTCCTTTGTTGATGGAATTAATGTTTCAACAACATCCATCGACTTCGATGCAACCTTACCTGGTGTACCGAGTTGTTCCAAAATTGTATTCAAATTACCACCATCAAGTTCTTTTCGGTCAGTTTTGTACCTTCTTTTTGGTCTTACTTTGGTTGATAATTTATCAAACATCTCTGATCCAGTCTTTTGAACAAAAGGAGTTGCTTTAGAGATAGCATAATCAATAGCTTTCTTCTGCAATTTAGGGTTTCTAAGTGCTTCAGACCCATAATATCGACCCATTTCAACTGCTTTCTTTCCCAACCATGGTAATGCATGTTGAATTAACATATCAGCACCAGTTGATGCTAAAGTATCCATTATGCCCGCCCCTTCGAACGGGCTATTTAGTTTCCCTGTTTTTTAACAAATTTGGTTTTAGTTATACCACATTCAGCACATGTACACCACATTCAGCACATGTACAGAAGAACATGAGCCGACCATTTTTGGCTTGCTTGTAACCTGCAGGCTCAACACATTCAGTTTGTTTCTTTTGTTTAACACAATATGATTTGACCATTTTATATCACTATATTAGATTAATTATCATCAGAGTCAGACTCATAATCTGAGTCACTTTCATCATTGATGGATTCTCTGTCAGACTCATGCTCACTGTCATCTTCAGAATCTGTTACCAATGTACACCATAAACAAACATCTCCAAAATGATCAGTTTCTTCTTGACAATCTTCGCAAAATTTTCTCATATACTATTGATTAGATAATTTTTTAAAATATTGGATTATAAAATTATGATTGACACTTTGATTGTTCATGTCAAAATGTGCATTGTGGATTGTTTTCAATATACTTGTACCCTTTTGTCTCTCAAATAAATAATACAAACACCAATAGCCACACAATACTGAATCTCTTTCCTGGATTTCATCACCTGAATACATTAATCGTTTGCCACTTGTTGACATGAATTGCATAATTTCTTTTGGCATAATTAACCCAAAACTATCAAAATATTCTACATATTTGTCTCCGTTTCGATACGCAACCCAATGTGTACCTGCTCCAATCTGTGAATCCAGGTTAATGATACCAACTTCATCTTTTTTCATCTTTTGTGGTAGATTATCTCTGCTGTAAATGCCTCTGAAGTGTTTTATTTTGAGTTTTTTGACCCAATCAATGAGTTCAAAGTTACTGAGTGGTTTATTTATGAATTTCACAGAATGTCTCCGATTAATGGAATCCCCTTGAATGGACTGTTTTTGCCTAATAACAGACCTTTTCCTTTTTTGGTTTTTTTTTCCTTTACCATATTGATCCCATGTACCGAAAAATGGAGGCGGCCTATAATTAACTGGTAGGACCAAACCACCATCTTTTTTGGTTGTGTTTGGAACAAAACCTGGGACCGATCTTCTGGATCTACTTTTATCCACCTGCAAGCCTTTACCCATTAATGCATTCAAAACCATTGGAATGCCAATTGAAGCCAATAATGTCCCCAAAAAACCTCCTGATTGTTCCTTAGTTGGTTTAATTACAATCTGTCCACCAGTATGTATTGTATTGACAATTTGCTTCTTTTGTGCTTCAGTGAGCCAATCTTTGTATTTTATTAATTGATCAATTTTATTTTGAGGAATGAGGAAACCACCAGCTTGTCCTCTACCAAATATTTTATTGACTCCCACATTTGCAAGCCCAGAAAGTGCTCCAGTAGCTAATGGTCCAACTGCTTTTGCTGCCATTGGTAGTAATTTTGTGCCAATTTTGAATAATGATGACCAAAGACTGCCTCCTTGTTGTACAGCTTTCCGTATCTGTGTTTTGCTTATTTTAATATCTGCCCCAGTTTTGTTTTGCATTGCCTTTTTCAGCCTATTTATTTGTGTTTTGGTTAACATCAGCTGATCCGGTCCAGTTAATTCAGAATTTGATAATCTTATTGTTATTGCTGAATTGTTTTTTAATGCTTTTGCTAGTTTATCTTTTTGCCCAATTGATAGTTTTACTCCATGTGAATGATAAGTTGTCATATCTTTTATATAACTAACGTTACATTAAAAATTTATTTCATTTATCGAAACAATATTTTGCCATCTTTTTGGATGAGTTCAGCGTCTTGTTCATATAATGTCATTGCATAAACTGAATATGCAGTTGTAGCTGTACCAGATAATTCATAATGAAATGTCAGCTTTGTGGTACCATCTTTGATATCCATTTTTTGTTTTGTTAAATCGAAATACAAGAATGGGAATAGTGTTTTGAAGTTACTGATATTCAACAAAGTCCCCTGACTGTATTCATTATTTGCATGCACATATTTGAGGACATCTCTTTAAACTCGAGTCAAATCAGCCTCTGGAGTGTAATGTACATCAGGATATTCATTGCCATTAGCCACAGATAAATGACAATTTAGCAATGTTCTGGGATCTGTTGATACACTAAATGTATTGTACAAAAATGGATTTACTGTTTGTGCAGCAAGATTTGCATCATTGATAATGAAAACAAACACATGTCTTGGCTTTGAAATCCCACTTGTTATCTGAAAATGGCCACTTCTTTGTGTTGAAGAATTACTTCTCTCAATATTTTCTCGCAAATAAACCCATTTATGTGGCTTCAAAAACTGACTCATATACAGTGATTGCCCCTCTGAATTGAAAGTGATTCGTAGCACAATAAGCTCCATTCTGGTAATAATTACACGACAATCAGCCCCAGCTTGCCATATTAGAATAGTATCAGATTCAATCTGCAAATTTAATTCCAATCTTGTTGATGGTAATAACTCATCCATCAATGCTTCAAAGAATGAGTATCGATTCAATGGTATTTCTGTATTGACAACCACTGATAGACCCAAAAGTGCTTTTCTTGCAGCGATTCCTTTATTGTGGTTGTCTTCAGCCGATCGTTCTTCAGCGTGTCGACTTGTATCCAAATAGAAAAACTCATTTGTTGCTGTCGATTGAGCATATCCTGGACTATATTCCAATAGATTCTTAATATTTACACAATGATTTGCATCATTACAATCATATACCATTTTACCATTCAATCTTACATCGAAATCATGTATAAGACTGTGTGAACCATTAACAATACCATTATGGTCTTCAGCTGCAAGATTTGCATTTGTCATTGTTTGGACTTTAAAACCAACTAATCTTCTTGCATTATACCAATCAAATGGTGTTACTTCTCCTGTGTTATCGACTACGAAACGATAACCATCTTTCTTTTGTGACCTATTATTTCCTGGATTACCAGTATTCAATGGTGTCTCCAATTGGAAGAAGAGATCTTCGTATCTCTCAATGTATTTTGGATTTCTGAATGATTTCATTTATACAGATATGTTACATTATTTTCATTTTCTCCTTCTTTTGAGTTTTCCACCGGATATCATCCTATTGACTCTCTCAGCTATTTGAAAATCAGTCAGTGGCTGCTCCATTTTTGGTTGGCTCATTGTCACTGATTTTGTTTTGGAAGGTTGTTTTTTGCTCAATAATTGAATTATTTTATCACCTGCTTTATTACCAGCAAACTCACCAGTTTTGGTGACTGCTTTTTCAGCTGCAGTTTTGGCTCCTTTTTTAGCTAATTCTTTTCCTGTTTTTCCGAAAAGTTTTGATCCAACTGATCTGAAAACATCCATAATTCCTTCACCATGGATATGTTTTATCGCATAACGACCCAATTCTGGGTCAAAACGTGGTTTAAATTCACTTTGTCGTACCATATATTGATATATTATATTAAACTAGACCTGAGAATCAAGCTCATGAACCAGTCAATGCCATTCAAGTCAATTGGCCGACCCAAAGCGTCAGTCACTGTTATCCCCATTTCTGAAATAATTGATTTGGAAACTGGACTGAATAATGCTCTTTTTGGCTCAAAAGTAAATGGATAACTCCTTGTTAAATTGTCAGTGGGTATCATTATCAGTGTATTTGTGAATCGTCCATCACTGAGGCTATCAGTTATAATATCACAATTAATATTCAAAACGTCAATATCATTGGTAATATTTGGCAATTTTGTCCCATGTTCAGTTTGGTTAATTAACTTTGGTTCAAATGCAATAAGCGCTCCAAAATTAGAGTTTCTAATATCAAGCTTCCATTGGTTGTCTAGCTCAATGACAACTCTATATGATGAAAGCACAAAATATAGATTGATGCCCTTACTGGAAGATGGTTTATCTCCATTTTGAATTATTGATTGAGTGATATAATCATCAAGATCATCATATGAATACATTCCATCAACAAATGTGATTGTCTTCCATTTTGTACCATTATCTGGGCGGTATTTTATTGTATTATTGTTGTATCCTGCATTGACATTATGCCACGAGTATGTCATTGAAACTCGATCAACAGCTAGCTCATGTCTCATTGTTGTGTCAAGCTTCAATGGTGGATCAAATTTGATAATAAAGTCTTCAGGCCGACTTCGACCTATTTTTTGTCGGTTAACAGATGAAATATGTATCGCTCTTTCTTGCATATATCATTACATTATATATTGTTGCAATAAATCAATGAGTTGTTTGTTGTTTATTAAGCCAAGTTGATTCAATTTATGGGCTATTTGTGAAAATTCCTCTTTGACTCCATTATTGCCAGCCAAAATGGATCCACCAAGCAATTCCATTCTGTCAATCAAATCATTAGCATCATTGAAATAAACAACACCAGAGCCCAATTTCTTGAATTTTTTGCTGGATTTATGGATTGGAATCTCACTGAGTTGGTTCAATTCATCAAATACCATTTTGGCAATATCACTGTATTTCTTCTTTGAATTAAATCTCTTGGTCAATAAATCGATTGTATCGAAATCAGCCTTTTTGTCAATTACTTTGCGTTTATCTTTTGTTGCCACAAGTCTGAGTTGTCCCATTAATTTTGGAATATCGATCATGAGTCCACCATATTTCCCAGAAGATGATATTTTGTATGCATTTCTCTTTGGTTGCGTATAACCATAACCTTTTTTGATGGTTTTCATTCCTTCTGGGATTATTTTAATGCGCCCTCTGTATTTTTGTAATAATTTTATATCTTCATCTATTTTATCAATTTTGTCTTTATTCTTGGTCTTTCCTTGGCCCTTGGATAAAGGACCCTTCTTTGTTCCAAGTTTTTTCAACATTTTGCCAATATTAGCATCATAATCCTTGATGTCAATATCTCCTTGCATAGAAGCTTGGAGAACAGAACTCGGAGGTGCAAGATCGTATTGCATCAATTTTTGGAACTCATCATCATCAAAACCAGCATCCAAATTTGACATTGCTGGTTGATAATCTACTGGTAACTTTGATTCTGGTAATTGTGGTTGTGGTTTTGTTTCAGGCTGATAAGTTAACATAGCAATGTCTTCCAAACCTGAAGTCAACGCTTTTTGGTTTTTCTCCAATTGTTCAATCAGTTTGTCTTGTTTTTCATCAATTGTTTGTTTTGCTTCCTCTTGAGCTTTAATAATTGGTTTGAAAGTTTCTGATAAACCTTGTTGTAAATCTTGTTTATCATGCTTGTACTCCTTCAATGTATATCTAACTTGTTTGGTTATTGTTCCAGGCTTAATCTTGGCCTCAGATAGTTGTTTTAATCTTTGTAGATCCATTATATTATTAACTTATATTAACTTTTTTAACTTATATAATGTATTGATATACATGGAAATCCCAAATTATGACAGACATGATAAAAACACTAATTTCAAAAGATTGTATGGTTACATGGCAAGTGACACGTTTCGGATGTTAATATGTGGTAATTCAGGATCTGGAAAGACAAATTTATTGTACCATATGCTGATGAAACCCCTTTTGTATTATGATAGAATACATTTATATGCCAAAAATTTAGAGCAACAAAAATACAAGGATATGATTCAAACATTGACTGATATATCAAATAGTGTCGGGTATAATGTCCTTGTTTGTAGCAATGATGATATAATTCCAGTAGAGGAATTGAAGGATGATGATGCCCAGAAGATAGTAATATTTGATGACTTTATTTGTGAAAAAAAACCAGAAACCATTGATTGATTATTTCATTCGTGGCAGACACAAGAACTGCTCTGTTATTTATCTGAGCCAATCGTTTTACAAAACACCAAAAGATATTCGACTCAATTGCTCTCATTTCTGTGTCTATGACTTTCCTAGCAGCAATGAAAGAAGTCTGATATCTCGTGAGTTGGGAGTCGACAAGGATAAATACATTAAAGCAACAAACGAGCCATTTTCATTTCTATATGTTGATAAGCCCATGAAAAGAATTAACAGGAATTTTTATGGAACAATATAATCAAATGATGTAAATGGGAATATTCAACGAACATAGTTCATCATCTTCTTTCACAACAGGAGGATTCAGAACGGTTCCTCTTCAAGGAGCCGTTGGGCCTCAAGGAATAGGGTTTAAATTGACCCAAAATGGAAATGATGATATACAAAACAAAAAACTTGTTAATGTTAAACAAGGAGCTGATCCCAATGATGTTGTCACAAAGAGCCAAATACAATTGCTGGATAATGCTCCTGGTAATGTACAAGCTGATAAAGCAGTAATTTACAGCAATACTGGTAGTGTTCATACCAATAGTATCTATCTACAAGACACGCCAGACGGGGCTGGTAGCTCCAATGATGTTCGATTATTGACTGAGCATCAGTCTTATGAAAACATTCATCTTAATATACCAGATTTGAAAAACTTTGATGGCCATGGTGGACGAGCTAAAAGCGAAATAATGGTTACATCAACAGAACAACATATTACTGGACGGAAAACATTTTTTGATATTAGTGTTTTAAAACCTGACAATAACGATCAAGCGGCGAATAAAAAATATGTCGATGATGAGATTAAAAAAATACCATCACCTGATTTATCTACATATTTGAAAAAAGATGGCTCTGTTGAAATGACTGGAAATCTGGATATGGGTAATCAACAAATTACCAATCTTGGAGCCAATATACAAAATACATATGATGTCGTTAATTTAGGTTTCTGTGATACAAAATATTTACAAAAAGTCTCCAATAGTGACCTCGATATGGACAATCATAAAATCAAAGATATGGCTCAACCAACTGATGATAATGATGCTTCCACTAAAGCATATGTTGATAATGAAATAGCTAAAATACCATCTGTTGGAAGTGATTTGAGTGTATATTTGAAAAAAGATGGAAGTGTTGCAATGACTGGAAACCTTGATATGAATAACCAATATATTCAAAATATCAAAACACCAAAAGCTAATGAATCAGATAAATCTGCTAATGTTGGTTTTGTTGTCAAAGAGATAAATGATTCCAATGCCAATTTAACCCAACAATATAAGGATTACATGGCTCAATCACATTTAATAAGCAGCCATAAAACAAATGAATTCAAATATCTTATAGATAGTGATGAAAGCAGTTCAGAATATAATATCACAGTGAATGGAATAGCTGCTTTCAATCAATCCCCGCATCAGAATAAAAAAGCTTATGATATCACATTGATTAAAGACAGTGGAAGTAATGATTACAGATCAAGGATAGGTTTCAATATTTATACTCTTGGTATTGGAACATACACAATTGTGTTTGAATTCTACCCACCAGAAATGACTAATATTCAATTATCATGTGATGCTTCTGAAGCATACATCCACAAAGCTGTACAGCGTGATTTCACTGCTTATAGCAAGCTATTGGTTCAATTCAATAACAACAGCAAACAAACTCCAAATTACATCTATTTGACGATGCATGGAACAGCTACAGCGACTCCAGTACAATGTCATCTGGTTGTTTATGGGGTGAAAGATTGGTCAGATAGTGTGTATCCAGGAGTTTATGACGGTTTGGACAATGTCATGTTTGAATATAAAAATGGAGATATGCAGATGCAAGTCAATTTGGATATGAATAATAAGATTATTTCTAGTTTAATAAATCCGATATATGATTCTGAAGCAATGAATTTGGGTTATTTTACCAACTTATTTAAAACGAAATACACTGGAACTATTGCCAGTGGTGTTTTCCAAAGAACAAATCCAACAAATAATTTTCAAATCGCTGCTGATGGAAATAACTTTTTCAATCTATACTCCGTTGTATTCCAAAGCAATCAACAAGTTGCAAATGCACAACTTTTGTTCAATGGGAAAAAACAAGGTGAAACAACCAACACTGACACCTATCATAGAATAGGAAACATTATTAGTGGAAGCAATACATTTGATTTGCCTAAATCAACAAGGCCAACATTATGACATAAGCATAATGTGATTTTATCTCGAGGCCCGTGATAGTTAATTTAGGTGTGCCGTTGCATGGGGCAAGGAGCGTTGTCAATCATAGAACTTAAGCCAATGAAATGAGGTCATATCTAATAACACCGAGGTTATAGGCAAGATCAATTTATCTCGTGGTCCTTCTCGCCTTCATTCCCATCGTGTTAACATCCGAACGCAGATCTCCGGTACTGTAGAAGAATTATTTTTTCAGGCAAGTTAAACATTTTTCTTTTTCTTCGTTTTTCTTTTCTACCGTGTTTCTTTTGTACCGTTTGACCTCAGCTGCGCAGGTTTTTTCGGGCAATAGTTGGGACATGTCTAACTCCACCCCCCGTGTATTGATTCTCGGACATTCCTTTATTAAGCGCTTAAAGCAGTTCGTCCGGAATAATTCCAACGATTTTGATCTTGACTTTCAAATCTCTTTGCCTGTCCTAATACGTTGGCATGGAGTTGGGGGTAGAACAGTCGAAAAGACGTTAACATTCGACACACATGTCCTTCATTCCTTTCGCCCTGATGTCGTCATTCTCCAACTAGGCAGTAATGACCTCGTTACTCTTTCGCCCTTACGTGTTGGTTCAGCAATCGATGAGTTTGTCCATTTCCTACACGATTCATGCGGGGTGCAGTTGGTGTGCGTGTGCCAGACTATTCGCCGATTCTCAGCTGAGGCTTTTAACACAAAGGTCGGCATGTTAACACGATACCTAAGGGTTGTGTTAGATCCTATACCATATGCCATGTTTTGGGGCCATAGAGGGTTTTGGCAGGCGAAAGACAATTTTTATACACCCGATGGCGTTCATTTGAACTCTAGGGGACAGCGTAAGCTATATCGTAGTCTCAGAGGGGCAGTCCTGCGATCTTTGCGCCTTTTGCCAAGTTCTCCCTCCTCGGAAGGAGTTTGTTAAGTTTGCTTCATTCTGATACAGATCTTTACATGTTTTGCCAGCTCTCAGTTGTGCCCTATGCCGAGCCTTTGATGTTTTATTGACACGTTCACCTATTGTTTGTGTCGGCCTTATATATTTGCTGTAAGCCATCGCCCCTTTTTGGGCGCGGCTACGTTTGACTCAGCTACAAAGCTGTTTGATTGCACGACTTGTTATACAGTCGTATGTATGTACGTATGTACTCCTTTTTGGCTGTACACGTATAATTATTTTACTGGCTCTGGCTCAATGTTAGGTACTGGCAGTTACCGCATGAGTGTACAATCCTTTCCGACCGCTCAGTTTTTGGGTGTGTCCTTTGCGCTCGGTATTCTGCCTTTGCCTTAGGCACTGTAGTACTTCTGGCGCTAAATGATCTGATAATTTTTTCTTTCATTTCCGTCGCTATGAAGCGCATTATTTCCAGCGCTGTCCCTCTGCGGTTTATGTTATTATTTTTATTTTATCGTAATCTAGTTTCTTATCTAAGAAATTTTATTGATAAGCCATGCCACCCAAGAAGCGTGCACATTCCGATCAGTCCAACACGCAAAGGAGAACGAAACGCACGCGAGGCTCCGACCTTTCTGAAGTTTCTCCAGACGACGCTGTTGCTTCTCAAAACCAGAGCAACCATCACAACCAGAACTTGATCTCAGTTGATCTGCAAACGCTATCCACCTCCATCTCGACGACCATTTCCCAGGCGATACAACAGGCGTTGGGACCCAGGGGCACCCGCAGCTTGACTCAAGACCTCAGAGCATCTTCAATTCCTCCTGTTGAAAATGATGGGGAACGTTCCGCCAGTGAGGCCATTCAAGGGGATATCACAGCTATAACACAAGGTACTCAGCCTCAGAGTTCCCCTCGGCAGCCATTTTCAAGCATAGCCATAGCTCTCGGCTCTAGAGTCAACCCAAAACTCAAAGCAAAAATTTGGGGTAACGAATATGTTGATTTTGGCGGGTTGCTTTCGTTGTCCCCTAATACCGATCGTTATTCCCTGTCCCTAACTCCCTCAAGTACGTCGTCTACTCAGCCCCAGTTGACACTAGAACCTAGCCAGCCACCTAAGAAGATTCATAACCTCAGTCAGTGGTTGTCAGCTTTTAATACTTTTGTCGCTATTTATGTCGAGAAATTTCCTACTGAGGCTCCTAAGTTAATGAAATACTGCGAGGTCGTGAGGGACATTGCGTCCAAACCAGGTGACTGGTCATTTTATGACGAACAGTTTCGTTACATAAGACAGTCAGCTCCCGACCAATACCCTTGGGATACTATTCATTGGGAACTATGGCTAAGGGCAGTGACAAATTTTCGTGCTCGACCGCAGGTTCCCTCTGATAAGGTCTCCACGCGCTCTCGGAACCGCCAGTCGTTTCCGAAGGGAACTTGTTGGGCATTTCACGCCGGGCGATTCTGTGGTGGGTGCCGCTACGACCACGTTTGTTTCAAATGTGGTTCACCCCACCCCTCAAGTCAATGTTCATCCCCTAGTTCACAACGCGCCCCCCCTGCCAGCCCCGGAGCCAAACAAGCCCATCCCCCTACTCAGCAGTCCGGTTACCCCCGTAAGGGTGGAAAGGCTTGATTTTCTTTTGCAGGGTTATGCTCCAGCTTTAAAACAATATTTGATTGATGGCTTTTCTTTTGGTTTTCGAATTAAGTTTATGGGGGAAAGGCGCCCTTTCGAATCCCCTAATTTGAAGAGTGCACAAGAGCAACCCCACGTTGTTACCGCTAAACTAGAAAAGGAGCTCGAAGAGGGCAGAATAGCCGGCCCGTTTTCTTCACCTCCTTTTCCGAATTTACGCTGTTCTCCCTTAGGCATCGTTCCCAAAAAGGATCCCTCTGAATTTCGCTTAATTCATCATTTGTCGTATCCTAAGGGTTCATCTGTTAACGATTACATTCCTGAAGAATTCTCATCAGTTCACTATGCGTCTATTAGTGATGCCATATCTGTCATCAAGAAGTTAGGAGCTGGCTGTTTTATGGCTAAGACCGATATTAAATCTGCATTTCGCATCATCCCGGTTCACCCTAAGGATCATGCTCTATTAGGCATGAAATGGGCTAACCAGTATTATTTTGATCGCGCTCTGCCAATGGGATGTAGTTCCAGCTGTGCGATTTTCGAAGCTTTTAGCTCAGCTCTCGAGTGGCTATCTAAAGATTTGTTCAATGCCTCAGGTGTTGTGCACATTTTGGATGACTTTCTCTTCATTGCCCCTACGAAGGAAAAATGTCAATCCGATCTTGACAATTTCCTTCGCATGTGTAGCTATCTCGGGGTTCCAATAGCACAGGAGAAAACCGTCGGGCCATTCAACACGCTACAGTTTGCTGGTATCACTCTCGATTCGGTGCGACAGGAAGCTAGGTTACCGGAAGATAAGCTTCAAAAATGCCAGCTGCTACTACATCATTTTTATATGAGGCGTAAAGTAACGCTTCGAGAGCTTCAGTCTTTACTAGGCCTTTTGAATTTTACCTGCTCGGTTGTCATCCCCGGCCGCGCTTTTCTTCGCCGAATGATCAATCTTACCAGGGGCATCCAGCGCCCTCATCACCGTATTCGCTTGACTAAGGAAACGAAATTTGACATTCAGGTTTGGCTTTCTTTCCTACAAAACTTTAATGGTAAGACCTTTTTCTATACTGAGTTATGGGAGGTCTCGAATCCTTTCGAGTTATTTACTGACGCCGCCGGCTCGAAGGGCTATGGCGCTATCTTTGGTAAGCATTGGTTCTTCGGCGCGTGGCCGGAAACATGGAAGCATTTTAATATCACCTTTTTAGAATTCTTCCCAATTGTTATCGCTCTGCGCATCTGGGGGCCTTTGATGGCCAACAGATGTGTCATTTTTAACACCGATAATGCTGCTTTGGTTGACATCATTAATCATCACACTTCTAAACACAACTTGGTGATGATATTGGTCCGTGACCTGGTGTTAACCTCTTTACGACACAACATAATGTTTCGAGCTAGGCATATTCAAGGTGTTCACAATACTCCCGCCGATTACATTTCCCGGTTTCAGGTCGACAAGTTCAAGGTATTGTGTCCGTGGGTGGACGAATTTCCGACGGCTGTGCCCGAGAGCCTTCTGCCGGAGAGTTGGTCACTAACCTGAGTGCTCTGCTTGAGTCTTCCTTTTCTTTTGCTACTCGGAAAATGTATCAGAGAACGTGGGCAGTCTTTACCGAGTTTTACACACACTATTTTAATTCAGCTCCCCCTTCGCTCCCCCTGACCTGCGCTTCCTTGGCCCTTTTCATTTCCTATCTTAACGCCCGAAAATTGGCACCCGCAACCGTAACGTCTTATCTCTCCGCTATTAGTTATGTACACAAAATAGCCGGTATACACGATCCTACCAAAACATTCGTCATTCAAAAACTTATGAGGGCTATCAGTCGCTCGAAGTCGGCTGATATTAGGCTGCCCATTACACGATCTGTTCTCCATCAACTGGTCCGCTCATTGCAGCATACCAACTCTTCGGCCTCTCAGCGCACTACGTTTTCCACCATGTTTTTATTAGCTTTTTACGGGTTTTTCCGTGTCGGAGAGCTAGCGACCAAAAGCCTCGATTGTTCTGATAGCGTTGTTCAATACTGCAACGTCAGCTTTCTTACGAGTTCAGCTGACATCCGCAGAGTCAAGATCACACTTGCTCGCTTTAAACATAACACGGACAATCGGCCCCATGATATCATTATTGAACGCGAAGATTCCCTTCCATTTTGCCCGGTAAAATCGCTCCTCGAGTATTGCCGGTTAAGAGGCAATAAGCCCGGGCCACTTTTCTGCTGTTCTGATGGGAGCCCTATTGCTATTACCCATTTCAATTCTGAGCTACGTCGTTGTTTAACTTTTTGTGGGCTCGACACTTCTCGATATAAAAGTCATAGTTTCCGCATAGGGGCCGCTTGTCTTGCAGCTGAGAATGGTTACTCCGACGCTCAAATCCGGGCTCTTGGTCGCTGGAAGTCCGACGCATTCAAGCTCTACATCAGGTCGGGCACTTTACATGCCAACTAACTACTAAGTAATATATTTAGGGATGAATGGGTCATGGCGTAGTTCAGACATGGGCTGCTACCCTTTCTTATTTCTTGCCTGCGGTGCATTCGCCTTTGCGTTACTTATAAATTCTACGGCTCTCAATTCCTAAATAACGCGGGTAGGCGACTTAGGTCAGTCATGGGCTGCTAATTCGCCGCTTCAGTGCATTCGCCTTTGCGTCGATTATAAATTCTACGGCTTTAAATTCCTACATAACGCGGGTAGGCGACTTAGGTCAGTCATGGGCTGCTAATTCGCCTCCTCGTTTTAGAATAATTTGTTTTTCACGCTCGTCAAGCTGACAATTGTTTACAGATTGCGTCCAGGATGAATTGAGTCAGACATTGGGCTGTCGGTTCATCCTCGGCATTCATTTGTCTGACTGCTTCGCGATTTCGAATAGTAGTATTTGGTTATGTTGTCTTTAATTTTTCCTAGATCTAGATACTGATATGGTTTTCTTAGCTTGCTCCAGACTGATTCAATTGTTTGTCTCTTTCACGGGCTGTGCCGGCCACCGTTTATATCATTTACACTGCTATATCGTTTTCATGTTGAACGTAACGTTGGTCAGTCATGGGCTCGCATCGTTACCGTTCTCTTCGGTTTGTCACCGGTGATATCCAGGCTCTGCTTTTCGTCTTGGTGGGGTTGCCACATTTTTGTGGCGGTGGCCGATATTTAACCCCACCTTTGCTTAAGAGATTGCGTGATGTTTATTATATCGATATTCTTGATGTCGGGTGAAATAAAAGCGTCACTTTGTGGCCAATTTATCCCACATTAGCAGTTATCATTTTATCTCCCGTCAATCTCGTCAGCAAACCAGTGCGACGTCACGCAGAGCTTCGGGTCCCGTTTCAGTAGAGACACGCGGGTTTCGTGATAAAAGGCCAACATTATGACATAAGCATAATGTGATTTTATCTCGAGGCCCGTGATAGTTAATTTAGGTGTGCCGTTGCATGGGGCAAGGAGCGTTGTCAATCATAGAACTTAAGCCAATGAAATGAGGTCATATCTAATAACACCGAGGTTATAGGCAAGATCAATTTATCTCGTGGTCCTTCTCGCCTTCATTCCCATCGTGTTAACATCCGAACGCAGATCTCCGGTACTGTAGAAGAATTATTTTTCCCGCCCCCTCCCCATGCTCCGGCCTTTCTTTGTAGGCTTTTGTTGCCTTTTAATATGACTTGGCTCTTTGCCGATATTTAACCCCACCTTTGCTTAAGAGATTGCGTGATGTTTATTATATCGATATTCTTGATGTCGGGTGAAATAAAAGCGTCACTTTGTGGCCAATTTATCCCACATTAGCAGTTATCATTTTATCTCCCGTCAATCTCGTCAGCAAACCAGTGCGACGTCACGCAGAGCTTCGGGTCCCGTTTCAGTAGAGACACGCGGGTTTCGTGATAAAAAATTTGTTAGTATTGGTTCAATATCAATCATGGATAGCATTGGAGCAGGAACTGCTGTTACTGGAACTTTTGAATTAAAAGTATTACATTCTAATTATTTCAATAAATATTTTAAATCAATGAATACAATTTCAATATTTTATGGAACCATAATACATGAAATTTTTTATTTGGGTTCAAATGTTTTGAAAATATATCCAGATAATTTTGTGATAATCAAAAAAATAATAATTTATGCAACAAAAGAAATGAATGGAACCAGATTACTTGTTCAAACAAATACAGGGAGTAATTATCATGCTTTGGATGTTAAAGTTGGACGAAATGTTATATCATTGAACTTGAAAGTAAAAAGTGTAGCTGCAATTATGTTTCACAAACAAACTGACCCAATAAATCCTCAAATCGGTCAAGTTGAAGGATCGTTTGAAATTCATTTGTCAACTTTACTTATCTAAATAAATAATATAATGCCATACATTGAAGATGAAAATGGAAACCATATTTTTGATGAAAATGGAGATAAAATAGAATTCACAGTAACTTATGACAACTTACCAGATGGATTCAAATACAGAGAATCCATTCATGTGAATGATGATGGTCATTTGGATACAGAAGACAGACATTTGGTTATCAAAGATGGAGTCAATTCAAATCATGCAATTTCACTCCAACAATTAATAAACAGCAATGAAGACATCATCAAACCATTGATAAACACCAAAATACAGCAATCAATGATGCAATTGGATGATGATGTCAAAGGGTTGTTGGATTCATCAATAAAGAAAACAATAATGCCAAAAGTGGATGAAAAAATAGACACAGCAATCACACTCTTTGCAAATAAATTGAAACAAGATGCATCACAACAAGATGACCCAATGGATGCCATCATGGCAGCAGTTGATAAAAGAATAAATACTTGGTTAACTAATTTCAAAGCTGAGTTGGTTCAAGGTGTTGATGAATATTTGAACAACCAAGTTGCAATGAGAATAGGAAGAAAAAGTGGTACAATACCAAAAACAAATTACACATGGATAAAATTATTGAGTAAAGATGACATTAAAGGAATCAATACATTGCAAGAGATTATTGTGATAAACACAAATATCAGGAGAAATGACAGATATCATCATTCCAAATCCGATTTGGTATAATCATCATTTGATCAATTGGAATTCTTCTTTGATGTGTCATTTGAAAACTATTATTGCTACTTCAACAATCATCCATCTGATTGGACAATGAAGTATTTTGTTGAATATATTAGGATACAATTACCTGACAATAATGATGAATAAAAATATTGTAATCAAATTGTATAATGAAAGAATTGTCAGAATTGCAAGAACACATTCGAACATCGATGATAGATCATCGTCGTTATTATCAAAGACTCTATGGTTCAGAAATGACAAACAGAATTGAATGCAAGATAAAAAGTATCGTAATATTCACATATTTGCATGAAAAACATTACAACACAGGTTTACCTGATGAAGTTTACAAAGAGTTAATTCATGATGGAATCAGATTAATTGGACCTGGAGATGGATGGTTAACAGCTATTCTCCATAAATTATTTGGTTGGCAACCATATATCAGATCACATGGAATATTACATGATGCTTATGGTCAATTTTACAACAAATATCATCATGACAAAGGATACATGTACACCATTAATGAGAAAAAAACATATCCTTGGATGAAAAAATGCATGTTTTTGGGTCAAATAACTGGTCTCTATTATTGCATCAAAAATAAGATAACCATATAATATATGCAAAACAATTCAAAACAAAAGAAGAAATTAATAATTGATTTCAATCATATTTCAAATCGATTATCAAAAGAAGAAATTGATGAATTGAAAGCTTATTACATGTCATATCACAAAAAGATGTGGATGTACAAAAGTGCATACAAAAGATTAAAAAAATGGGAATTCGCTGGGAATATTTCATCCATTGTGTTTGCAACTGGTGGCATTGCATCATCAATTGCAACCAGTGGAGCTTCATTATTGGCAATATCATCAGTTTCTGTCGTAATTCAAGCTTATATGAAGCATAAAAATATTGAAATAAGGTTGTATCAATGTCAATATGCTTTTCAAACTTACGGACATTTATTAAATGAAATAAAAGAAATAATGAGAAATGGACATTTTGATAGAGATGATTTGACAAAGAAGCTTACTCAAAATGATGATTTCATTTTGGATAATTCGCCGATTGTCGATAAATGGGGTGACAAATATGATAAAAAATATCAGATATTCACTTATGTATGATTAATAATGTGCATGATTTGGGGGCCAATAATGTCCATAATTTTATCCCAATAAACATTGTATAATTTCATTGTTTTTTTGGATTTTGTCAACTCAATTTGGGAAGAATCAATTTTCATCAATTGCAATATTCTATGCAAAAGATATTTCAAACTGATTATTCTCTTTCTTTTGCCATTGATTTGTTGCAAGATTTTGTTTATTTCAACGAATATTTTATGAATTTTGAAATTGGTTGAACAACTGATTTCAACTTTGTTTTTCAAAATAATTTGATCTAATGTATGCGACAAATGGTATTTTCTATTATACACTGTTTTCTTGTATATTTTGAACAAATTGGCATGAAAATCGATGTATTCTGTTTTGAAATCCTCACCAACAACTTGTCCACAATAAATGCAAGTCAATTGACCATAGATATCTCGAATGTTTTGATTTTCACAGCAATAAGGCATATTTTTTAGTTTATCATTGGTTGGTTCTTCATGAAAGTCACAAAAAACACATTCTTCTTTGCAATGCAGGAATTGACAGACAGATGAATCCACCTGCATGGAATCATCTTTGATGGGGATTGGCATGTGTCTGGCACCGATCATACCATTCTTGTTTTTTGTTTTATGGGGCATACACCCAACAAAACATTCGAAAATTGATAAAAAAAAATAGTCGAAAATTGATGAAAAATGAAAATCGAAAACCAAGTTTTTACACAAAGTTTGAGGCACAAGTTTTTTGTCACAAATTTTGTTTACAAACGAAAGTGTCCATAAGCATATGAATCCAATCCATTCGGATGTAAATATCGTTTATCATCGAAACATGACAATGATGTTTTGTTGATGACAAAGCTTCCAAGTTCATGGTTATTACTTCTGATTGTTTTCATTTGATGATGCAATCGTTTCTCATTGAAAAGAACATCTTTGTAATCAGAGTGTTGAATTTCTTTTTTGATGACATTCTTTTTGATTCCTTTAGCCGTTTTGCCACCATTATTATTGTCTTTGATGTATGAGTACATTTTGGATCTCAATCCAACAAATTCAGTGATGGGGATTCCAGCAGCTTCATCTTTGAACTTACCAATGACTTTCTTATTTGTGGAGTCATAAAATTGATGATTTGATGGATAATCCGAGTTATCAAACATATCTTTGTGATTCCAAAAATCAGAATACACATCTTCTGCTTCAATTTCATATGTCAAACTATCAGTATCCGTGAACAATAATTTGGCTTTGTTACCATATTTGTTTTTAACGAAATTGTAATGGAAGTCATACATTAGAGTTTTACTCAAATCAAGGATACACATACCAACATATGCCGGCCTATTGAGAGTCAGTGATTCTTTGATTTTGTGGACTGCAACCAGATTCTTATTGAATATTTTGCTGCTAATGAATGTTGGTTTTGAAGCTAATTTTGTCAATTGTTTTGGTGTTGTAACTAATCTAATATCTTCTCTTTTCCTGATATTTTCCATTGTTTTACCGAAGACACTATTGTTCATTAATTTGAAGAAATCTTTTTCAAATACATTTTTGGCTTGAGTTCTTTGTCGTGTATTGAAAGCAATGTATGTCTTCAAGCAGGGTGATTGGTCAAATGACAGAACACGATGTATTTTAGTTAATTTGAGTCCCAATTCACGGTATAATTGTAAGTTTCTATAATGTAATACATATTTGGTTTTGTTTGCTAATGTTGGAATCAATTTGCTGACTTGACCACTTTTGATTCCAAATTTTTCTGCAATTCTTTGACAATAATCTGACAGCATATCTTGTGTCACTTTGATTTGTTCAGCGCCACATGGATAATCATTATGCAGGTCATGTAATTCATGAGGATATTCCAAATCAACTTCCAATAAATATCCAGTTTTATTATTTGCATCAACTGTTTTCCAATTAATATTTTTTATTTGTTGTTTATTCAACCATTTGAAATTTCCAGTTGGAAGATATTGACTCATAGCCCAACCATAGAGATTATTTGCATCCAAATACATGAGATATTTGCTTTCTTCATTGGGATTCCAATTTTGCATGTATTTGTTGTTGGCTTTACCGTATCTATTGGCAATGTAACTGATTCCTCCACGAAGGCCCTTTTCAACAAATTGATACATATCAATATCCGTAATAAGTTCCAAATTGACTTCAGTCATTTTCAACATTGCATCCCAAGATAATCCCGGAGATGTAAAATAATGACATGGATCCAATCTATAATATTCCAAACATGTTTTCCTGAAATTTTCAAATACATCAGCTAACAGCAATACATCAGATTGGAGATACAAATTATGATATTCTCCCATTGTTTTCAATTCAAATGTCTCCCAAACAGTTTGCGCATGATTGTATTCTTCATCAGTAATATGCTCATTATTCATTTTACTGTAAAATTCATCTTTGGTTGGTAATTGAGTATCATTGAATTTATCAAAATTACTCATATAATCATACGGATAAACTCCTTTTTGTTTCATTAATCTAAATTTCTCACCTTTGAAGACTTCATTGGTATATTTGTATGCATCTTCTGGTAGATTTTTTGCAAGATTTGCCAATGATTGATTCATAAACTGTAAACTATCGATAAATACCAAATTATAACCCAACATGAAGGCCATGTATTTCTCCATATTATTTGGGATTACATTAATTTTGTGTTGTCTGGTTTCACCTTTTCTATCCACATAAGTATTATTTTCAATAATTTTTCCAATTTCTTGCATTATAAAATGACTATCATATCCTTTCAAATTATGAAATATTACAGGGATTTTTTCAGTTATTGTAAAATCCCTATTACATTGATTATGGGCTGAACCACGGAATTCACCAGTAATATGACAATGATCTCTGACACGTTTATCTGATTTCTTATATTTTTTACAACAAATATGACAAGATGTTGCTTTTTGGAATTTGTCTTCATCTTCTGGAGACATGTCTAATGGTTTATTAAATTTGTATTTGATAGTTTGTCTGCAATATTTGACTTCATCAAGCATTGCTTCCATAAATTTGTAAACAGCTTTTTCTCCACGATAATATTTTATTGGTTTGGAATATTTGTCATCATAGCAGCAAACAACTTTGTATCCATAACCACAATCAGTGTGTTTTTGATAAGCTTCAGTAAAAGATTGTTGGTTAGATTGATTACAACCATGAATTGGTTCAGTGATTGCTTCAAAATCAGCATATATCACGAATGGTGCTTTCATTTGCTTATTAAAATTTGTAAATTCTATTTTGGAACCAACTTCGGGCATTTTGATAGCTTGTTCACCATTGATTTCAATACATACTTCCTTATGCTTGGTTAAAACTCGTTCTGATGAAAAACATTGCAAACAATGCATACAAAAATGTTTTCTTTGATGTGATTTGGTTTTGTGGTGCATAAATCGATTAAAATCTTTGATAAGACAGTAATGCTTATTTTCATTTTCTGAGATTAACAGCAAATTCAATACATCATCAAACTTTCCTTTGGAAATATAAATTGGATAAGGTTGTTTCTTTTCATAACCAAATACATTGATGTTAATATTGTTTTGATTTTCAATTTTGTTATATTGTTTGATGGAAACTGGAAATTCAATGTTATCATAATTCAATTGTTTGACAAATGCTTTATCAGTTTTCTTAATTCTTTGTGGATCTTTAATTTGTGGATTCAAATGTCTAATGTGACACCAACGAAAACATTCATTGTCTCTATTTTGTAGATTGATTATTCCTTTTTGATGATGTTGAAGTTCAGTTGGAAGTTGAATGTAAGAACTTCCAGTAAGAGGCTCATATTTGATAATATTAATGTAATGTCCATTGATTGATTTAATTATCCAAGCTGAACCTTCACTAATCCATTTGTGAATATCATTCATAATTTGTTCAACATTAACATCCAAAGATTCTTGAAAATCATTGGCATTAGTTATTGTTTTTGGTTTACTATTAAAATATCCAATTCTGGAGACAGTTTGGTTTCCTTTTTGTTGTTCAAAATAAATTGTCAAAGTTTCAATAAATTTAATTCCTTTCATTTGAGGTAATAATTGTTTCATAAAATGAGCAATAGCTAATCTGGTTGAACTCATTTGAATCAAAGGATCTGTTTCATTTTTAATTCCAACTTCATAAGATTTTGTATATCCCTTGAATGCTCTTGCAACTTCTGTGATTTGAGTTCTCTGTCTAGGAATTGGAGTCACTTTCTCCATTATTGGCTTCGGGACTGGTGTATCAGCAAATTGTTTTGGAGGAGGAATAATGTTGTTTCTTGGTTGAACAATTGGTCGATCTCTGAATTGCATTGGCGGCTTGATGATTGTATTCTCATAATCTTTTGCCATTTGTTTGACAGATTGTCTAGGCTTTGGAATTGGAACCATTTTCTTAGTTCGAGGCTTTGAAACAGGATGTTGTTTTTCAAGTAAAAGTGTTATTAATTGATCTTTCGTCAATTTAGATAAATTAGTTTTATTCATAATATTATATGTATATGATAAATTATTTTTGAAAGTGCGGTTATTTTGCGATTCCAGGTTTGGCATAGATGAATGAAGACTGGAGGCAACATTCACACCAAGATTTTGCGTGGACGGAGTACTTGGTCGGCTCCTATTTCGTGTTACTTTGTCGCGGGAATTCATCCCTGTATACACTCATTGAGCATACACAGGAAATATATACAAAAAATCACCAAAATTCCATGTCTGGAAAATGTTCCTGTAATTGTTTCTTAAATGGAAAATTACCATTATTGATTTTATTCATCATTGCATTGTATTTTTTATCAATCAACTGTTTTTCATCTTCAGTAAACTCATCATCTGATTTTTTCATTTTAATATCCAATTTGATTGATTCATTGGGTTTATCAGTTGTAATTACAATCTTTGTTTTATATTTCTTGACTTTATAAGCATGTTTAACATTTTCTGATCGAGTCATTAATTCAAGATTATCAATACAATTATTTTGTTTATTTGAATCAATGTGATTTATTTGCATTTTTAATGGAATTTGGCCGTTAAAACATTCATAAACAAATCGATGGACATTAATAGTTTTTCTTTGTAAACCAATTTGTGATAATGTTATTTTCATATAACCATTTGGCTTTAGATTACCAATTGAAACTCTATTAGTTTTTTTGTTGTATATTTGTCCATATTTATTAGCTCCAAAGTTGGTATAAATATGATGATAATAAAAAACATCACATTTCATTTCAACATTTTGCTTTGATTTATAATTCATTCCCTTTCTTTTCAATCCTTCATATTTCATGTTTTTTTGTCTGGTTACAAGCTCCAAATTTTCAATCGAGTTATTTTGTTTATCACAATTAATATGATGTATTTGATACTTATCTGGTATTAATTGTTGATTGACAGCTTCCCAAATCATTCGATGTGCTTGTTTTCTTGTGCAAAATAATTTATTACGAACAGATATATCAAAATAACCATCTTGTCTTAATCTACCTTGACTTGGTTTCAATGTCTTGCGATTAATAATGTATCCATCTTCTGATGCTGCAAAATTCATGTATAATGGATGTACATAATATGTTTTTCCATTATGAATAATAGTCTTTGTTGCCGGAATTTTCGGAGATGCATTTTCACCAGCCTGAGAACACATATATGCGATTTCTGATTTTTCATGTTTTTTCTCCATTTCTTTCTAATTATATATAATCACCAAATCTTTATATAGAAAATTTTAAGAGTTGGGCCAATTTAAGAGACAAACATGCTATCATTGAGGTTTAAAAATTTGAAATCATAATTGAATTGCCCGGTTATTTTAGCACAATTAATCCTTGTAGAGTGGAAAATCTTTGTCATCCATGTCATGACACATACGGTAATACATCTTATTAATTATTTTATTTTCTGTGCGTGTAAACTCACAATCATTGTCTTCCATTGGTGGAAAATCCATTAATCTATTGACAACTCTCAATTCATCTTCATTATATGGACTGTTCAAAAATTCTTTTCTGGCTTGATGCATATATTTGATATTTTCAGATGCTGTGACCAACGAAAGATTTTCACTTGAATTGTCTTGGCGGTCACAATTGATGTGATGAATTTGCATTCCAGGTGGAATTATTGATTGATTAACAGCCTCATAAACGAATCTATGAGCTGGACATGTATTGTTACGTCCCGGAGAAATTATATAATAGCCGTTCTCAGACAAATATCCTTTTCTTGGTTCCAATCTTTTTCGGTTGATTATGTAACCATCATCTGAGGCTCCGTAATTCTCAAATGTTGGATAAATAAAATATGTTTTATCATTATGATCAAATTGGTTGTTCATATAAATTAGATTAGATAATTTTTATATCCAAATTGGTGTTCAAAAATATTGTATTCATCATTCAAATCAGCGATTGATGAGTTGGTTGGATTTAATCGATGATTGTTTGTGAGTTGGGGATCAGTTGGGTGTCATTTATGAAAAACCTAAATTTAGGTTTTTGAGAAACCGAGGATAAAAATTTAGGTTTTTGAAAAACCGAGGATTTAGGTTTTTGAGTTCATTGTTGAATCAGGTATGAATTCAGTGAAATTTTCAAAAGTGCGCTTATACACTCAAATATCTTACTACTAATACGGTTTAAAACCACCCGTAAGTAACTTGCTAAGACCACCAAAGGAATCACGCGGGAAGTCCCGAGTGTTCTTAGCCGGTATAAGTTTTGAATCGCCTCCCAGTAGTCTTTTCTTTTTTTTAAAGGGAGGGGGGGGGGGGGTGAGGGGGAGTAGTAGTAAGATGATTTCTCTCTCTTTATTTTTTATATTTATGATTTATTTTTATAACACTAATTTCTAGTTAAATTGATAATCTGTGTTTACATCATACTTTCCGAACTGACCCACTATCGTCAGATCGTCCCTCATTCCACGCGCACGCACTCAGTTAGTGAAGCAAGTTGATCACTTTATGGCATTAAAGGTCTCTTATATAAGTTAAACTCCTTTCTTTGGATTTTGATCATATAATTTAATGAAGCTCAAAGGCATCCAACGGTTGGTCAGATTAAGTGTATTTAATTAAGTGTTTTAAATTGATATCATTTCTCCGTAATGCGTTACAGATCAAGGCAAGGATGAAAGCTTCATTGAGCTAACATTAACAACATCTTTGAGGAAAGAAATGTAATATTATATTTTAAGCCTGATGAAATGAAAGAGGTATTTTTTTTTTTCAGTAAGTGACACAGGCATACTCGGAAAAAGAAAATCTGAGCTCATCCCCTCAACAGTAGGGCCTATAGCCTTCCGATTACTAGTTCGGATGCTCTACCACTGAGCTACAAGAGGCTCGTTACTTCTATCAACTTTGAAGAAGTTCATTTTAAAAATAGTAAAATCTGATCACCTTAAATCTTCCATTTTCATACACCTCAAAATTTACATGAGTACATGATGGTAAAACGCTGAAAGAAAACTCGGTATCGACTTAAAATCGAAATCGTTAGCATCGCAGGAAAGTACTGCTCAGTACCCGCGAATTTAGACTTTCACGCTTGCATAGACTCCAAATTAAACATAACCGAAGTTATAACTACTTAAAATAGATTACGATTACAGTTGCGAGTAAGTGCGTTGTCGTATCTTGTTGGAGCCACAGTATGGAATATTTCAAGGTGTGAGATAAATACGAAACTAAGGTTTTCAAGTCACCAAGCGTGGATACCACGCCTAAAAAAGGTCGCTCAATATGTGCATGCATCGTCGGGTCCTATTTGTAGATTTTGCCAGCACTAACGTGATGGCTTAACAGCATGACAAAAGTTACACGGCCGAGCGAAAAACTGCAAAATTAGCAGCAAAGTCGGAGATCCAAATCGTCTGACGTAAACGAAGCACATAACAAAGACATTAGTTTGTACCGCGACGGCTGCTCGGAGAAATTGGCCATGAGTAACATGATAATTAACTAGGTTTACTAACGACCTTTTTTTGCCACATCTTGATAGAGCCACAGCAAGGAGAAACTTTTTTTTTTTTTCAGGGAGCTAAACCGTACGTAACTCGGATGATTTCAAGTCACGAAGCGTGGAACACACGACAAGAGAAAAAAAGACAAGCACAAACTGAACTAAAAAATAAACTCTAAATACAGAGAAATAATCAGTGTATGCATCATTGGATCCCATTTGCAGTTTTTTGTGAACGTTAACGTAATCGATCGCTTGAAAACGAGACGAAGTTACACGGACTAGCGATCAATGGAATACTTTGGCAAAGTCGGTGATCCCAATCATGAACATTAAACAAAACAAATTGGTTGGATATTGGATTTTTTACGATGGGAATTTTGAGCTTAAACTCGTAGAAATAAAAGATTACCGATGATAATTGTAAATTAATCGATCCCTTTTCTTCAATAATTACTCACTGATTGTAAGTAGTTCTGTCGCAACGCAGGCGGTGTGCGTCACGAAATTCGACCAATCAGAATGCGTTATTTGGTCAGTAGTCTTCGCGCACAAGAACATCAGCCTAGAGAGGTCCGCCTGTCGAAAATTTCATCGTTAACGAAGTTTGTGTCATTTTTTCCCGGTTGAAATTCGTTTCAAAGTTAGAGGAACAAATTGGCTTAATGCTGGTTAGGTTACTTTTTAAGCTGAAGCATTTGTTCGCGTTTGTAGCCATTTCAAAGGTGACGACCTCGCGCCTGCCGCCATGTTGTTTTGGTCGTTGATTTACTGCATTTCTTTAGGCTAAAGCTAATTAATCTTACTGGGTTTGGCCAATACGTTTGCACGTTAAGCTAGCTTATCCTTTCTACTTTAGAATTTTCGGGGTCTACCCGGGTCTACCCCTTATGGTTTTTCCCTTGGAAGCCGTTGAACTAATAAAGTATCTATGAAGAGATCGTGTAAACCAAGTAGCTCAACTCCCGGGAAACCGACCGGAAACACCTACGGGCAAATGTTATTACTCCAAGCAAAGTAAAAATGAGCGAAAGCAATGAAAAATAGACTGCGAACAGTCGTACTTCAAGTTTTCCTTAGATCACGCGCGCGAAGTGACAGTAAAATTATGCAAATCACAAAAATGAACTCGCGGCTCGCGGCCTCACCGCTCGCTAGCTATAGCTAGATCCATCGCGCGCTACAGAACTTAAGAGAATGAGACCGCTCGACCGCTTGCGGTCTAAGTATATAAATAAAGAAGGGTCTATAAGCAGACGTTACGGCACATAATATTAGTATAAGAATAAACATAAAATTCTCGCCTTTGATTGTCTCCGAACCGGGAATAACTCAACAAAATCGCCTTGTGTATCCAACAAGAAGCATCTACGGCTACCACTAGACGGTTAAAATTTGCCAAATTGCTGGCTTTAGTGATAGTTTTTGGAAAAGGAAGCAAAGTTTGAATGCCCAGTTTCAGTGCGACTGTAAGTCGACCTAAGTCCTACATTCGGGGAGTTGTTTACTCGATCGTGACCAGAGGCAAATGAGCCATTTCCATATATTTACCCAGCACCCTTTGTGGGTCGTGACGCACACCGCCTGGTCGCAACGTAAATATAATGAGTGAGTGAACCGGCGAAATTTGAAAATTGGATGGCGTACGATTAAGCAAACGTGTCTACGCGAATGTGGACAGTCTCGTTCCTGGAAAAGATATCTGCATTGCTAATATTATCCCTCGTGCATGGCTACAATATAATCATGACAATGATGATCATTATCATCATCATCATCATCATCATCATCATCATCATCATTACTATCGCTATCATCATAATCGTCATTATTATTATTAGAATATAGCTAGTGAAGAGTACGTCGGTCTCTGTTGCGCTGCTGTCTGAAGCAACTGTTCACTGAACTCTGTCTACTTCTGTCAACGGCGAAATGCTAAAGGATGATTAATGATACTGGGAAAATACTGTGAAAACTCTCCTGTGGTACCTATGGTATGGTGGCTAAAAATGTTTAAGACTTTGGGTGCAATTCTAAGTTGTGAAGGGTGCGTTCATCGGTTGCATACTATTAAACGTTAGTAAATTTATTGGCGGTAAACGTTTGTGACAATTTGTCAAAGTTTGCCTTTTGTTACCTTGCAAGCAAAGAGCCCTTAGATATTCCTTGAAAAAAACCGGAAGAGGCTGAAGAGGAAGTGATCTCTACTTAAGAGCGGCTGCCTGTAAGAATCGAGAACTGCATTTCAGCGACCCCTTGGTCGAATTTCTAATACTTCGCCTGAAGATACCCTTGGATTAACTATTTTCGAAAATCATATTTTAAAGTTCCAAGGTATTTTATTTTTTGAAAAAATTGCGAGAGTTTGAAATGCGGCCTAGGTGCGGTCACGGGCCGATGAAAACCGCGAAAATTTAGGTCAAAGGACGAAGCCCCGTTCACGGTGTAAAATAACCCAATGAACTTGAAACTTTACACAAACCTAGACCAACCATCTCGCAAGAGAATTAATACAATAAACATTCCAAACTCGCTGGCTGCCTTCTAAAGCATGCAGATTTGTGTACGCTACTTAAAATGGCCTCGAAACTAATGCCTATTTTCATTAAAATAAAAGTGTTTCTGTTATGTAATTTTCTCTAAATTAAATCTCATATCTCGAAAGACGCAAATTTGTTGCACATGTTTCGTAGGCTAATTGACCGGAATAACTATATTATTTTAGAGCAGAATAGGAAAGAAATCTGGGATCAGAAAACATTGAATGGCTGTCTTCAGTCAATCTGATTAGTTTTTGGGCCTAATATGTGATGTTTGGAAACATTCACGGGCTCCAGATGTCAAGTGTTTGTGAATCGGTTCTGATCTCATAATTCGTGACGTGAATTGCGAGCCGCAAGTATCGCACGCATATTCGATCTTCCTTGAGTGGGAAAGAGTTTGAATCAGAGCTTGAAACTTGAAGCAAATAAAGTTCTTTTCTTCGTCTTTCGAGATATGAGATTTAATTTAGAGAAAATTACATACCAGAAACATTTTTATTTTAATGAAAATAGGCATTAGTTTCGAGGCCATTTTAAGTAGTGTACACAAATCTGCATGCTTTAGAAAGCAACCAGCGAGTTTGGAATGTTTATTGTATTAATTTTCTGGTGAGATGGTTGGTCTAGGTTTGTGTAAAGTTTCAAGTTCATTGGGTTATTTTACACCGTGAACGGGGCTTCGTCCTTTGACCTAAATTTTCGCGGTTTTCATCGGCCCGTGACCGCAACTAGGCGGCATTTCAAACTCTCGCAATTTTCTCAAAAAATAAAATACCTTGGAACTTTAAAATATGATTTTCGAAAATAGTTAATCCAAGGGTATCTTCAGGCGAAGTATCAGAAATTTGACCAAGGGGTCGCTGAAATGCAGTTCTCGATTCTTACAGGCAGCCGCTCTTAAATTCATAATGGTAATTGAACTGAGTGGAGTGCAATTTGGTCTGAAATCATACGCGTGATTTCAAAATCGAAACTGATGTAGAAATTAAAGAAGACTGAGTACTTCATTTAATCATTACGATTTGTTGCTTTATTATACCCATCTTGAAATCACTGGTGATCGTTGCAATCTGACTGACTCTCAACAGTTTTTTGCCCTAAATGGCATTCTTTTTTTAGTAGCCAATCAAAATGAAAATGAAATAATAATAGCCAATCAAATTACATCGCTTAGCTGCACTAACCAATCAGATTGCAGAAAAATATAGGGCAAAAAAAGAAAAAGTCATTTGTGGGAAGTTTTGCAATTTCTGTTGTCCAAATTCCTCATCTTCCAGATAAAAATGGATGAATTTAACTACTGACAGTTTTTAAACGACGACAATGATCTTCTTGCGGCTGGAGAATTACTGGCAGATGATTTTCCAACTTTTGCTGTCAAATTTAATCAAGTGGTCGCTGACTTTTTTCCAAATATTGCTGCAGTTCCGCACAGTCTCGAGTCCACCGGTACCAAAACCAAAACAACAGCAACAACAACAACGCAACAAGACGAAGCAGCAGACATTTCAAGATATCCTGTAGTTTCAAACGAAGGTATCTAAGAGCTCAAGTCTGTTGCAGCACATAAAAATACTTCTTCCTCGACAAAACAGTGGATGAACGTTTTTAATTCGTGGTGCTCATCTCGCCATCTTGACATCAACATTGACACAATGGCGCCCGAAGAACTTGACAAGGTCCTGGGCAAGTTTTACGCAGAAGTTAAGAAAAAGGACGGAGATGATTACGAGCCAGAATCCCTGAAAATCATGCAGAGTTCCATTGAGAGATATTTACATGTAGTGAGCATCGTACGGTCGAGAGAGTTTCACAACTCTCAGGAAATACTCAACGCGAAGGCGATTTCCCTGCGCCAACAAGGGAGAGGTAAACGACCGAACAAATCCCTGCCACTAACACCAGACGAAGAGTCAGCCCTATGGGAAAAGGGTCAGCTTGGCGACTTCAATGGCAAAGTCTTGACCAACGCCATCGTCATCGTCAACGTCATCGTCCCACTCGTAATTAATTATTAGACGCTCTCTTAAGTGACGTGAGCTTGGGCTACCTAGGGTATGACGGTTTTTTTTTTCTTTCTTTTTTTTTTCTTTCAAATTGAAGCTGTAGTATCTCTGAAAAAATGCATGGCTACCCCAAATTTTATTTTTGGATAGCAGGAGCACTTCCTTAATGCTGCTTTCTCCGAACAGTCTTACGGCTACGCAAAAATATCCCTGCATTATTATATGGCAAGGTAGTTTTGAGGTAAATCTGCGCGTTCTGATTGGTTCTTTCTTGATCGGGATTTTACCATACGGACCGTTTCCATGGAGACGTTGATAAGCCGTGTATTTTTGTTTACGACAAGCGGCAAATTTGAAAATTTGCAGCTAAAACTTTGAAAAGAAAGTCTGAAAATACTTTCATTCTTTGCAAAGAAACTACCCAAAAGACTGATTCCAACATAGACGAAGAAGAATATCATTTATAAAGCAAATTCTACTATCCCGAGGTTCTAGAAACCTCTGAATCTTGCGTCAGGGAAAGCCAGGACGCCATTGACGATTTCATAAACAAACAAAAAAGTAAAAACACAAAAGGAAGACGTCTACTGATATGAACACTCTTCTCCGTTTTATTGAAGCTAATGGATTGAATAGTCAAACAATTGAAAGCCTAAATGCGTCCGAGCTTGACCACCTTTTGTCAATTTTTTTTTTATGAACGAACGTAAAGTTGAATACGAGCGCGCAACATTTTCCAGTTTTTAGCGCAATATACAGCGATACTTATCTGAGAATATCCATTCAACATACTCAAGGATAATGAGTTTGAAAAATCGAGAAGAGTTCTAGCTGTGAAGCGCAAGTCACTAGTTCACGAGCACGACAGAAGAAACAAATTGCCAGCCACTCAGGCGATTGACGAAAACGAAGAAGATGCTCTTTTTGAGGCAGGAGAATTCGGCCAATCCAATCCAGTTGCACTTCAAAGAACTGTGTGGTGGTTTTTATCCCTACACTTGGGTTTCCGAGCCAGAGATGAGAGCGATGAGGACGATTGAGTTAATGCTGCTTCTTTTATAAAAGTTGAATGTGATTTTCACAACAACCTTTCCTGGATCCGTACTTTGTGATGCGCTAGAATTTTCTGGGATCGACGGAGCCCCTTTGTGAGTTTCAAAAACAAACCGCAGCTGTTAAGATTTTCGTCTAATTCCGTTCAAAATCGTTATTGAAGTCTTTTCTATAATCATCATGATTAGATTTGTTTTCAAACTCATGGTGACACTCGTGGTACCGTAGCTTGTTCTTTCTGGGTTGCTCGCGTCATCAAAAACACGTCATGACGGAAACCCTTTGAATTCAAGTGACCGGAAGTGCGTTTTTTTTATAAACAAACAAGTTTGCTCCGAGTGCCATATAATAAACTACTTACTAACCTAGCTTGCTCGAGCCGTACTGGGGAATATTGGCCCTCGGTCGTTTTTGTACGGACCTAGCTGCGCTCGGTCCGTACTGCCACGGCCTTGGGCCAATATTCCCCAGTACGGCCCTCGCGCTCGGTTAGCGAAGACGTTATTAGTTAGCACCACCTATAGGAAACCCAAGTATCTTCAGATGCACATAACGTATGCGCAGTAACAAAAATAGGCACCGTCCTTAAGTTCCGAAAGAACGAACCTGGTTACTCGTTAGATTTTTCCACATTTCCGTTTTTTTTTTTTTTTTTTTTGGTTTCTAAATCCTATGTTTATAGGATTAAAGATACAGAAAGAATCAGTGTACTAAAAATCAATTCTTAACGCTTCTTGTTCAATGACATTTTGAAAGGATCAGCCTGTTCAAGCAGGTTTCTAACTGTTTTTCTACAGTAATATCCAGCAGTTTGTCTCTTCAGCTATCTGTTTGGAAGATCTAAATCTCTTCAGTACCCAAGTTCATAAAGGGACTGGACCTCAGTGTACACATTGTTCAAATTGGCGTCATATGACGAAATGAAACCCATGGCTAAAAGAATCACATAAAAATAAGAAATTTTACCAAGTTTGGTTACATTCTCATTGCGTAGTAACCAGGCTGTGACCTGACAATAGTCGCCCAAATTCCATTCAAACAAGTCTTTTTATTCAGTCATAAAATGTGTATTTTTGTTTTGTCATGTATAGGCGCTGCTCTTTTTCTTTATACGTGCTGTGATATTTTGATTGTTTTTTATAGATCTATTAAAAAAATAAGGTAATAAAAGAACAAGACAAAAAGATCAGAAACGTAGCTCATGAGCGGCCAGGGATTTCGACAGATCTGTAAAGTGGCGGACATATTTCTTAATTAAAGCACCGGACGTGACATTTTTTTTTTGCCGCAAGGCACCTTGCGAGCAGCGAAAGTGTGAGCTACCTAGGGGGTCTGGTGGCATGCTCCCCCACAGGCATCCCAAGCTCACTAGCAGAGAACCGTTGAATTATAAGGATTTGTATGGGAATACAACGGATTTGTGTAAAGTGGTAGAAAATAACAGTGTTTTGTCAATAAAGTCAACTTACCCTGTTTCTTCTTGTATTTTTTGCAATTTACCAGCTTTTCAAGCCGATTCGGAGCGATTTCGGCGAGTTAGCGTCATTCAGGTTTCTACAGTAACGAAAAGCCAAACAGTATTTCAGCCATGTCCGAAACACGAAACCGAATAAATCCGTTGAAATTATCCCTGGTGTTCCAATTCCTTCGTAAGATCAACGTAGAGGTAAATAGCTTTCCTTCCATCGCATTTCCAACTCGATTGAAGCCGTATCACGTTTGCTAGAAAGATTTCCTTTCAAGTCGGCTCGCTTCTGAAATTTCGAAAGACCACACTGCAAGCAGTCCCTTTCTGGTTAGTCGAGATGGTGCGCTCACAGCGGAGCAAGACCATCCTCGGAGACCCAGGGGCAGTCAGTCGGGGGCGGGCGAAATAGCACGAAGAAAGTTTTCAAGAACGGGCGAAGGAGCCCCTGGGTACCGAGTATTTCCAAACGGCTTCGCGAATCCCGGCTCCCGATTGGGCAGAAAAAAACCTTTGTATTATTCTGCCCAATCGGCGAGCAGCAACTCTCGAATCACTTTCGTGTGTTCTTACACGGCGATTGTTGTCCCGCCATACTTGTCTGGTTCGTTCACCAAGGATAAGCGTGCGAGGGAAACTTTCAGTTTGACTTTTCTAACCGGAGATGAAAGGACTAATGATGACTTAGGGAAATCGTTGCAGTTGCTAGCAGCAAAAACCTTTCCAATTTCCACCGAGAAAATTCTTTTTCTGACCGATCACAAGATGCCGTAAGTAATAGTTTATACGAAGGCGGGAAGTGATCATATCGATCGATGCTTGAAGCTCATAGCTTCTTTAACTCATTCTTACTTACCTTTCGATTTGTTAGTTTTCTGTGTAAACAACATTTGCACGGGCTTATCAAACTGAAACTTTCCCGCACGGCGTGCATTATTTTGGTGCACGAGCCAGACAAATATGCCGGGCGGCCAATGCGCGCATGCATTCGCACGGGTAAAGTATAAAAGCCTTACTTACACTTTCTCGCTTAATTCTGTAAAGTAGCAAAGTAGTTATTGAAGATGGCTGCCATTACTCCGACTAGCACAGAAATTAGAAAAGCGATTGCGGAAAGTCTGAAGTCAATTCCAGACGTTGATTATCTAAAGCCTGAACAGAAGTTAATTGTTGAGCATGTGGTTCACAGAAAGGATGTGTTTGCGTGTTTTTTTTGTGTTTGGCTGTATGCTGATTTCTAAGCACATTGTTATAAATATACAAGTAAAATAATTAGGGATGGTAAGGTTTTCTATGCCAAATGGAGATATTGCAGGAAAAGCCATGATATAAATTACCAGTATCCACTGAAACATGGCATATTATATTTCACATTAATAATTTTTGTTTTAAAATATTGGTGCTACACATGAACATTTTGCCAGGATATAAGACTGATATAAAAGTGCCACAGATAGCCAACAAAGTGTGAATCATCAAGTCTCTATGGTGTATCACTGTGCACTAACTCAAAATCAAATCCAGTTTCTTTAAGGTCACAACCATCTAATAATAATCATTTCTAATAATACAGATGTGCATTGACAGTCCTATGTGCGACCACTATAATTGTAGCTACATGTATTACATTTAAAGTGGAAATCGTACAAACTGTGTACAATAAAAATTATTTTGTATTATACATTAACAATTGTATTTATTTTTAGTGGTTCTTGTATATACAATAATGCTAGCATGTTATTTCCTGTACTTGTTATACTAAATAATTTTATGTAGAATGTTATTCTTTAACCTCTGTTACAAATTCACTTGTCTGGTCTCTTTAGGGGTGAGAAGAAGGATGATAACGAGCCGTTTAGGAAGTGGTGTGGTCATGTTGGTGAGATCAGGTCTTTTTTGCCAAAGCAAGTTCCATTTTTAGCCCTTACAGCAACTGCTTCCTCTTCAACAAGAAATAAAATCATCAAAAGTTTGAGTTTAAACAAATGCCTAGAAATAACAGTTAGTCCTAACAGAAAGAATATCAAGCTATTTGTTTTAAAGGTGACCAGTGACATTTCTGTTAATTTTACATGGCTTGCTAGGGAGTTACAGGAAATGAGCATTGGATGCCCTCGAACACTTATTTATGTAAGAGATTACAAAACTTGTGGGGAGCTCTACCACTTTTTCATGAGTAGTTTGTTGGACAAAGCATACTACCCAAATGGTGCTGAGAAAAAGTCTTCCAATCCAATGGTGTCCATGTACCACAGTGGCACTTCACCTTCCATCCAAGAACATGTCCTGCAGTCACTCAAGGATCCTAATGGTAAGGTCAGAATTGTCATTGCAACAAATGCTCTTGGAATGGGTGTAGACATTAAGGGCTTGTATAATGTAATAAACTATGGACCTCCCAGTGACCTTGAGTCATATGTCCAAGAAATGGGAAGAGCTGGTAGGGATAGCAAATCTTCAGAGGCGTTATTAATGTTTCATGGAAGGCAACTCCGCCAGTGTACCCCAGAGATGCTGAATTATGTAAAGTCTAACTCCTGTCGAAGAAGGCAAATTCTTGAATTTTTTGAAGACATAAGTCAAGGAAGTGTAACAGACAAAAAGCATCTCTGTTGTGATGTGTGTGCTGAAGATTGTTCATGTGAACAAAACTGTCAGCAAAATAGAGGAAGTATGGTATCAAAGATGTCTCTGGAAACTGCTAATGATGTCCCGAAGTCGAGAAGTGTAAATGACAGTGAGAGAAGCACACTGAAGGTTCTGTTTAAAAGAGAGTCAGGAGAGCATGCGTCAGGAAGTGATAAAATCAAGTCAGCATTGTTTTTTTTCAAACATTGACCAAATCACTTGCTTCTCTGATTGCATAATTGAAGCTACAGTCTCTAAGTGTGATTTTTTGTTCTGTGTTGATGACATTATTGAACAAATTCCAGTTCTGAGTGTACAACATGCATTCAAAGTGTATAATTGCCTATGTAAAGTGTTTACAGACCTACAACAGGAAAGTCAGGATCAATAGTTGTAAAACACATCTCCCCTAAGTAGGACTTTCATTATTTTTGCTGTTTATCCACAGGTACCATAAATACAACTTACAGTAATTATTTCTACAGAGAAGTCAAATAATAATAAGAAATATGATAAGAATTTACTGTTAGTAATGTGTTATAAGGCTATGATGATATTTAAACTACTTATGTTGTTACATGTTTGAATAAGCTGCTTAATTTTGATACCTTTATGTCCTACTCTATAGCATATACATGTCAAAGAACACAAGTTGACAAAATGTAAAAAAAAGTCTTTTTTAGTTGGTACTGATAGCTGCTATATTTAATTCCAATTGTTTTCAAATATCCAGTAATTGTACTCTGTAACAATGGAATTCATTATTGTTTTGAATGAAAGACTGCCAAAGGTAGGGGTCAAAGTCTGGAATTAGTTAATAATATTTTGGATTGATGAGGAAATTGCATTACCAGTAATTGGTTTGATACCATCATTGAAGGTTCAAATCAAATTTGTGTGCAGCCATCTTTACTTTATTAGCCTTAATGAACAATTATTTAGTATGAATGTTTCCTTCTAAATGTTGATAAAATATCATCTAAAACAAATTAATCCAGCTCTTCTTGTGCTTGGTTAACCAGGCATTCAAGTCTGCAAAGTCAAGGACAGAAATGGGGTCTTTAGGGATGGATCCAATATTAGGGTGTGTTCTTCCAGGAACTTCACTGAATGCTTTGACTTCTTTTAAGATGTCAACCACGGTAGTGATGTCTGAATCTTCCCTTCTTTTGTGTTTTGTTGACTCTCTGCGGACATTGTTTGCCTGGTCAAAATTCACCATGATGGACTTGACATCATCACTAGCCCTACTATAAGTCTGAGCTGTCTGGAAAGAAAGGTTTGCACCTTGGCCATACATCAGCTGCTTTGTGTCTCTCACACCATGCTCCATAGCTTGGTCGATTGCAATGTTTCTCCCCACCCCACCCTTGAGATTTACAGTGCGATTCCAGCGTAGAGAATGGGCCTCTTGAGGAGTTAGTAGTGCATGTAGTTGTGCATGGAGCCTCGCAGCTGCTAAAGCATACTTTGTCTTCCCACTCACTTTGAATAGTAGCATCATAAATTTCCATAGGTATTCAGCTCTTGCTCCATCTCCCTCTTTAATTGCGTCTTGGAAATCTTTGAAAAGGAGACCTGTCTTGGCAATATTGTGAGAATAATTAAAAACCCCATCTTCACTACGAGGATCTGGAGGGCTCCTTTCATCTTGTTCTGCATGATTTGTGATGTTTAATCCATGAACTGAAACTTCATGGTTGTTCCTCCTCCTCTCGTGTTGGTACTGCCTGTTGCAATCTGGGTACCTACATTCAAAAATCTGGGGTTGTTCTATTTGTTGCATGTCATTGAAGAGCACTGCTGTTGGTTGTACTTCAAGAAGGACATACTTCTCAACAAGTTTTTCTACTGCATCATACAACTGTTTTTGTGGAGCATGCTCACCATTGTTAGAAGGTTCCAATTTGTTTAACTCAGGAGTACTGTTGGAGGATTCCATGCCAAAAAATTGTGTGGCTGCATAAACAATATACCCATCTACAACAGTGTTGAAGAACGCTTCACATCCATGGTATCACTTAGTCACCTTGTCACTCACATCTTTTCTGTTCAGCCTTGTTTTCAACTGACACAATGTTCCCAAGTCTCCCACTGATTGGCTTTTGTAGAGATAGTCAAACAGCATCTGCAAACATATATTTTGTGTAATATATATAATTTTATATATACATGTACTTGGGGCTATTATACTATGTAGGCAATATAATGTTTATGGTTAAGTAATGTCTTGGGTATAACAATATTATTACTCACTCATAAAATGATCATACCAAGCAGTTCAAAAGTAGACTTCCTGCTGTCATCCACAAATCAATTTGGAGCTATTTATTAGTATATAGTGTTTGCTAAGCTAACTGGGCCTTCTAAAAAGCACTGTAAAGGAAATTCATTGGCAGAAGGTATTACTTTATGACTGTACATATGTAAACGTCTGTTGTTATAGATTAAACGCACTGATATTATTGTTACTGCATCAGTAAAAACACCATTCTTTTTAAGAGAAAGGGTATTCCAGAAGTAATACACACAGTGGAGGAGTCTTAGTGTCAACCTGTCCTAAAGGATAAAAATGATTTGAAGTCTAACAAAGTTTTAAATTAAATGAACCTGCTGTATTTATAATCACCTGTAGAAGATTCATTTCACAGTGGAAATCCTCATGTTTTAGGATAAGGCCCTGGAGTCTTTCATAGGGTGCATCTGCATCTGCAACTGCATTAACAGCACTGATGGCACGTTCAACAGTTAAATGGTCACCACCCAGATGTATGGTCTGAAGAATTCTTGCCTTGTCTGCATCAGTGGGAACATACTCCTCATTACAGTGCCGCAGAATTTGTAACATTTCAGGAATCTTGTTTTCATTTTTTTCCAGCAGACCCAAGTGTACCTATGATTTCATTAAAGGTATAAGCTAAAATTAATAAAGATGTATCAGTTATTACTCTCTAATGATCCCTGTTCATTTGCTGACTCAAATATTATAAATAATTACAAATTAATAATCTATCCCACAATTTATAGCTTTTGATAGTTATAAAGGTAAAAATTAAGAAGTGAAGTCACTTGAAAAATCTAGGTTCTTATTAGTGAACAAAAAAATAAATATTCTACAGCAACCTGTGAATTCAAACACTCCTTAAAATTACATATGCCCCAGTTGGTTGTTATTTAGGCCCCTTCACAATTTTCTAAATCAGCACATGATAACACAGACTTAATTGTATACACTCATATATCATTTTGAATACATTACACAGTTATTATGGGCATACTGTTTTAAATTATAACATGAAGTACTTGTTAATGCTCCCAACCCATGAAAATATCGAACAAGATAACAACAACAAATGTATGGGAGAAAGGGGGTAGGGGATGAAGTGCTCGAGTTGCCAATATTATTGGAATCTTACAAGATGAGACAGGTACAATGTAAGGTGGTTGGGAACGAGAGGACTCACACAATAATAACATTTGTCACACAACAACAACCGGGCTAAAGAGAGGTCCTAATCCTCTCTCTGGAGTCCTAATCCCCAGGTCATGAGAGGTGGTAATCCTCTCCCTCTTTTTCATGAGTCCATCAAGTCCCCAGGCTACAGAGAGGTCCTAATCCTCTCTCTGGGATCCTAATTCCCAGGCCCCCTGGGGACAACCACAACAACAACAAAGGTTTAGCTCATTGTTACCATGATAAGAAGTTCATTGTTACCATGGTAACAAGGATATATGGGGGGCCCATTCTGCCACCAAAACTGACCATGTGAGTCTATGGGGCAAAGGGGCGACCTGTATGGAGCACTTCATCGCCTTCCCACAGTTTATTTACTTCAAACGAGAAACAATTATAAATGTTGTTCTAGGCATGTGAGCTAGCCGATGGGCGGCCATGTCTATTGCAACCAAAAGCGAACAACAAAATATTTGAATTAGCTAATGCTACTAACAGAGTCCAAGTGTTCAAACAGCACTACGCTTGACACTAACAGTAACAGTTTTTACCAATATAGTTGATAACATTATACTTAAAAATTACACTGCTCACAGAGAGCGAAACAATAACAATAACAATTATAGAATGTCTCAATGAGCAAACACACTGCTCAAGTCCAACAGCACTGGGCTGGATAATTAGAACATTAATTTGTACCAATAAAGATAGAACCAACTACAAAGCAGTATGAATTATGTCTAGCAGTATTTAGTTGATAAAACTATACCTACTTAAAAATTTACACCGCTCACATAGAGCCAACGATAACAGTAACAATATTAATTAGAAAAATGTCTCAATAAGGAAAGACATTGCCCAAGACCAACAGCACTGGGCTTGATAACTATAATACTTGAAACCAGAATGATAGGTAAAGGAACCCTCTACATAACAGTAGGTTTTTTCCAATACAGTAAATGCCATACTTAAATGTTTACAAGGTAAGGCCCTTGGAAAGCCTAAGAGGGTTGGGTGGGTGGGAATTTCTCAAACAGTCTCTGGGAGGTCAGAGAACTTGAAGTGAACTACAGTGTGAAGATACGGCCGCATGGTCTTTGACTGACATGAAGGAAAAGCATGAATGTGATTGGTCTAGAGCTAACGCGTCACGAGGGGAAAAAGAGAATCTTGTCACGGTGGAATATTGCGTGACAAACAGTTTGTTTCAGAAGGGTAGCTCATCTCAATTCTCTGACCTCCCTTTCATGGTTGTTTGCATTAACTTAAATTTATATTACTTATAAATTGGCTTTAATGCTCCCAACCCATGAAAATATCGAACAAGATAACAACAACAAATGTATGGGAGAAAGGGGGTAGGGGATGAAGTGCTCGAGTTGCCAATATTATTGGAATCTTACAAGATGAGACAGGTACAATGTAAGGTGGTTGGGAACGAGAGGACTCACACAATAATAACATTTGTCACACAACAACAACCAGGCTAAAGAGAGGTCCTAATCCTCTCTCTGGAGTCCTAATCCCCAGGCCATGAGAGGTGGTAATCCTCTCCCTCTTTTTCATGAGTCCATCAAGTCCCCAGGCTACAGAGAGGTCCTAATCCTCTCTCTGGGATCCTAATTCCCAGGCCCCCTGGGGACAACCACAACAACAACAAAGGTTTAGCTCATTGTTACCATGATAAGAAGTTCATTGTTACCATGGTAACAAGGATATATGGGGGGCCCATTCTGCCACCAAAACTGACCATGTGAGTCTATGGGGCAAAGGGGCGACCTGTATGGAGCACTTCATCCCCAAAAGTACACAAAGTGTATTCCCCATAGACGAACAATAAGAAGAAAATAAGCTCATAAAATCAATCTAGAATATACAAGACTGCAAATGGAATTCGGCCATCGGAAAGTGGCCGACTAATGCTGTTGGTAAGTTTCGGGAAAAATCTTGGAACCCGGGCCCCTTTGTATCCAATATCTGCACCATACCTAAGACTGTTACATAAACTCAAGACAAATAAATGGTCTGGGTGGTCAATAAGCACCCTCTCTAGGTTATTGACATTAATAGGAGTGGGTAAGGACCCAGTGAATGCTTCACTTTCTCCGGGAAGGGTTGGAGTGAAGGGTTCCCTTGTGTCCATCCCTTGCAGTGTCTCGATCGTGTTCCCTGGGCTCTCGTAGTTTCCCTGGAAGTTTGGGGCAGTCACGTCCCGGGTGTGCCCCTGCACACTTGTTACAGACATGTTTGAAACTACAGGGGTCCCTGTTGCACCACCCACTACGGTTGAAGTTATGGCAAGTGCCTCTGCGCTCGGCCCCAGTTGAGACACTACTAGTTTGGGGTCCATTTGAAAAAAGAGGATACTCCTCCTTTAGCACAGATGGTGCCACCGTAAATATCGTAAGCCATAGCTGCTGATCAATTTCCGACCACACACGGGTCTTATGTTGACCAGCTTTTTGGCGGAATTTATAATCATAAATTGCCCATCCTAGACCCTTATGTACCCGTGCAGCATACCTAATCAAGCTAAGGTACTGTAATAGCTCTTGGGAACGCAGAGGGAACTTCTGCGTGAAAACGCTCATATACGTCGTGAACGCGGTGGTCCACTGATCAATTTCTGTGATAGAGGTGGATGTTTTGCCTTTCTTTGAGACTCGAACAACTGAATTGTCAAGGGTGAGCACCAGAGTATCATCCTCATTGAACTCTGCTAGACTTTTTGGAAGGAGCTTTGATAACTCAAAGAACTCACCGGACTGTATATCCTTCACGTATTGCGCAGGGATGTCCTGGAATGGCGCCGCATGTTGACATACATTCGATGGAGTTGCTGTTTGCTGTAGTGTGACAGGCTCGATGGCTGGTGTGGCGGGAATGGGATTTGAAGCTGTTTGCAAGGAACTTGGCTGCAAAACCTGAACAGCGGCCAGAGCTGCTTCGTTGGCGAGTTCCCTCGAGGCAGCAGCGATAGACTCCTGAACCAGTTGGCGAATTGTATTTAATTGTCCTTGCGAGAAGGTGGCATCGTTCGCATTTGCGTTGACCACATGGTCTTGGGAATTTACCCCCACGTTGTTTGGTAGATTTGGTTCTCGCAGATTTGCGTTTGAAGCCGTGACTTGGGGACCAGAACCTCTTAGCCGGTTCAAAAGAGTGGCCCTGTTGCCGGTGGAAGCAATCTTCTTTTGTCGGCACAAGTTTCTTAGTTGTTGGACCGAAAAACTGTTCAGAAGTGCGGCATCGGCGACCACATTCCTCTCTTGAACGCGGGACTTTCGACGAAGCGGCGGCATTGTCCTTGTCTGTTTACGTAAACTTGAACGGAAGTTCGTAGAAACAAACCAAAACACACTAAAAAACTCCGCTAGAGCGAAGTTCAGACGAGTAATAACGGCAAAAATTCACAATTAGCTACAATTTCTCAAACAGTCTCTGGGAGGTCAGAGAACTTGAAGTGAACTACAGTGTGAAGATACGGCCGCATGGTCTTTGACTGACATGAAGGAAAAGCATGAATGTGATTGGCCTAGAGCTAACGCGTCACGAGGGGAAAAAGAGAATCTTGTCACGGTGGAATATTGCGTGACAAACAGTTTGTTTCAGAAGGGTAGCTCATCTCAATTCTCTGACCTCCCTTTCATGGTTGTTTGCATTAACTTAAATTTATATTACTTATAAATTGGCTTAAAAAAAAACCAACCACAACAAGGTAGGACAAGACGAAAATCAGAACACACATAAATGACTTTATAAAGTAGTCTGCTCGACGCCCTTTTTTCATAGTTCATTTCTGCACAGCAGCAATAGGACACAAACTAAGACAATCAACTGAAAAGTTGCACCAGTTTTGTAACCTAAGACTACACTCCCAGTTGTCATTTTCAAATGCGATGTTGGTAAACTCTGAAGATTTTATAACAAGCATCACTTATGGATATAAAGAGAAGATTATAATTATTAAAACAATTAAATTTAAAACCTACAATCTGGGACTGCTGGCTCATTTCCTTGCTGTGTTGGTGAGGAATGTGAGATGGAACCATATGGGAAAACTGATTGAAGAACTTGCAATGCTTTGTAAGGATGCGTAATGCAAGAATCACAAAGTCTTTCTTAAGTCTAGTATGTTCTTCTGGAGATGGCAAGAAACTTGAATTTGGTAATTCCATAATGTCTCTGATAGGTTCTTCATTGTTCAAAATCCAGTCAGCAACCCGGTTGTCATAAGCCAGCAAATTGAACCAGTGTACTGATTCAGTGTCCTTATCCTTGGAGTAGATGGAGGGTCTTCTTAGCCAGTCCAGATTGTCCCCATTCAAGCCATAGTCACATGCACCATTAGCACACTGCACTGGTGTGGATTCTTCTGGGCCAGAATCATCATTGTCGTCCAAGTCTAGATTTACAGTACTGACAAGGGAGTCACATGAACTTGAATCAATGCTATCTGGGACATCTGCACAGTCTGTTTAAACGTAATGTAAGACCAAAATGCTTTTAGTGACCTAAATACATGAACTCTAAAAACTAAATCTATGCTTGTTAATTTTTTAATGCCTAATATTATCCCAAATTTTAGTTTGTTCTTAAATAACAGATTATTTCAGTTTGCAATGATAAATACATTAAGTGACAGTTGGAGTATTTAGTAGGCTCTTCCTGCTGACATCTAAAAAAATGTACTCTGAGGTAACTTCAGACAAAGCAAATGCATAGAAGAACATATTCTGTGAGCCAAGTTTACTAAAATGTTTAATAATTAAAAGTTACATTCTGTATGGTGATTACAAATCATGATTTGACAATTACCAAACTTTGGATCTTGGGATGGTGTATCCACTGCAGAACTTTCCTCCCCTTTGTCATCAGCAAGCTGCAACTGTTGCACCGCCTTGAGCATACATTCAAATTCAAGTCAACAAAGAAGTATTAAAAAAGGTAAATAATAATAATAATAATAATAATAATAATAATAATAATAATAATAATAATAATAATAATAATAATAATAACAATAATAATAAAACATGCATTACTGTTTTCTCCTAACAAACAATATTACGTTGAAAAGGGCATTGCACTGTTTGTGTAACTATTTCATGACTCCGGACAATGAACATTTATGCAGAACTACCTCTTCTTGGGGATCAGAACTTGTGGGGGCTGTACCATTCCCTTGTCTTTTGTTTTCAACACTGGCTTTCCACGCCTTCACTTTCTTGTTGTAGCCAAGCGCTACTTCTGCAATCTTTCTATTTGTTACAGCTTTACAAACAGTCATTCCAAGCTTCTGTAGTCTGGAGAAACCCTGTTGTATATATAATATTATAAACAAGTCAATGTATATTTCAGCTTGAAAGGTAACATTGTCTCCAAAAACAACTGATGAGTTTACTTTGAATTCATGAATCAATAATTTGCTGCAGCATCTCAAAAAAACCAATAAAACAAAAACTTCAAAAAGCAATCTGTGTTTAATCCTTTCAGGAGGTATCAGTGGTAAACCCCCCACCCCCCTATCTTAGACCAAACTTGAGGCCTGCAGGACTGAGGTAATGTGTTACTTTGTTTTGGCCAGAAAGCAGGCCCCCACCTCACCTTTAGGTATCCATTCATCAGCTTAGTCTTACAACAACAACACACATATAAACTTAAGTGAACACTACTTCACCTTTTTCCGTGTCCGCCCTAAAAACAGTGAAAGGCCAACAAGGTGTTGCACAGCAGGTAGCCTTGAATTTCGTCCCTTGAGCAGTATTGCACCAGCCAAACCAATTATGGGCTTCAGCAGCTGCTTCCTCTTTAGGTTCCTGGAAATTGTGGGGGGCATTGCTATAGTCTTAAGGATTTCGTAAAAGGTAGGGGCTTCCTTCTTCCATTCCTTGAGTACTGCATTCCACTGAAAGTGTTTGAGGTCTCTGACAGCTGTTTTCTTTAGCAATGATTTCTTCTCCAGCTTGCGACACTCCTTGTTGATTTGGAGGCAGATACGATGAATGAACGAATTTCTCAGCTTCTTGGTTTTGAAAGCTGCTGAGGTGATTCCTGAATTAGGTCGTCTTAAGCAAAGGGCAATCCCCAGACTGTTTAGACCTTTAGGCAATTCCCTTGACACAGTTTTGGATTTGAAGTGTACAATTACCTTCAGTTGATTAGAAAACAATAATATAATTATAATAATTGAACTGATTATTCAGACAATAGAATTAATTTTTCTTTATGAGGCATCTTTTATTTATCCAAAAAATAAACCACACAGATAAAACGATACAAGCCCTGATCTTCAAAGTGATAGTTGATTCCAGCATGATAGTCAAGGCCTTTATCAAAGTTTTTAGTAACTCAATAATATTTTAAGGTACTTTTCAGGTACTCTATTAAGACAGCAGGGGTCCTGATTTATTACCAGCTGCAACTCAACTAAAGGGTATTGCAAAACACACCACCCAATACCCTGTCGTTACCAAAGGACAAATCCAGACAGATTCCTGCCTGACCCTTCTGAGCTTAAGCGTTTGGGGGCTACATGCACCTTGTACTACAGCATTCATTACATGTAAGCACTTTTTTATTGGTACAAAACCAGTGGACCAAAGTAAAAATAAATGTACTACAGGTATTTGTTAGAAGTATTAATTTTCTTGATCAAATAGGAACAAAACCTCTATATTTTTGTGACTTTTCTACAAAAGATCTAGTTAAGTGCCCATGGGTGGGGAATTAAGCTCTTGCAGATACTGTCTTCGTATTTATCATGTTGGCTGCTTACCTTTACACATGTACCCTTTTTAGTACTTGGGTGGCACTGACAGTTTGATTTTGCAGTCTGCGTTGCAACATTGTGCATTTTTCTGACCAGAGGTAAAGTTGATGACACTTCACTGACACAGGCAGAAACCACTGGTGCAGATGGCGTTGATAAACTGGGTAGAATATACACAGGAACACTTTCTTTGGTCGAACATGTATTAGCTGTTACCGACATTTGTTCAGGGCAGCTGGATTCAAACACAAGTCTCTGACCCTTCTTCTTACGTTCTATGCGAGTCACTGTTTGTTCATCACCACAACTTGATGACAAAGGGGACACTGGGTGTTTTCTTTTTAACACTGACAAGTATTCTTTGGCTTCTTCAGACTGTCTTCATGCCTTTTCAATTTGGTATTTGCAGCGATCACAAACTGCACGAGGCAGAGCATCATTTTCACTCACATTTTCATTGAATACAGCCTGGAAAATCTTGGCAAATTCGCCAGTTATATTCCTCTTTCTCCTTTTATCCAAAAACTTACAACCACATGTACGACAGAAATTTCCAGAGGTATTCATTATGAGTTAAATACAAACATACACGAATGGACACTTCTGACACACTACCTCACGTGTACCATGCAACTAAGTGTAAGGCTTTTATACTTTACCCGTGCGAATGCATGCGCGCATTGGCCGCCCGGCATATTTGTCTGGCTCGTGCACCAAAATAATGCACGCCGTGCGGGAAAGTTTCAGTTTGATAAGCCCGTGCAAATGTTGTTTACACAGAAAACTAACAAATCGAAAGGTAAGTAAGAATGAGTTAAAGAAGCTATGAGCTTCAAGCATCGATCGATATGATCACTTCCCGCCTTCGTATAAACTATTACTTACGGCATCTTGTGATCGGTCAGAAAAAGAATTTTCTCGGTGGAAATTGGAAAGGTTTTTGCTGCTAGCAACTGCAACGATTTCCCTAAGTCATCATTAGTCCTTTCATCTCCGGTTAGAAAAGTCAAACTGAAAGTTTCCCTCGCACGCTTATCCTTGGTGAACGAACCAGACAAGTATGGCGGGACAACAATCGCCGTGTAAGAACACACGAAAATGATTCGAGAGTTGCTGCTCGCCGATTGGGCAGAATAATACAAAGGTTTTTTTCTGCCCAATCGGGAGCCGGGATTCGCGAAGCCGTTTGGAAATGGTCCGGTGACACTCGGTACCCAGGGGCTCCTTCGCCCCAATCTCGTTCCCAGAGGCTGCGTTCCTTTTGGTCAGCACCAAGGAAGCAAGACCTCTGGGCTAATCAATGTCAAAATCCAGTAAATCGAAATCTGATTGGATATTACATTTTACCGGAAGTGTCTTTGAATCGGAGGTTTCAAAACAAGAAATGAAATAGACTGCCAGCCGGTCAAGGATATCGGAGCAAAAGCCGCCATAGAATCGAAATGCAACTAAATTTAATACGCTTTTTTTTTGCAGTGAGTAAACACGAAAAAGATAACAAGTCAAATCACATGACTTAACGGAAAAGGCGCGAAAACCTTTGCGATATGTTGCAGCGTTTGACAAAGCTGAATGACAGGAGTATGACACTTGCAACGGTCGAGGTTAACGGTAGACCTGACAATTTTCGGAAACACTTCTCTAATTATCGACTCTGAAATGTGGTTCATAGTCGATGCTGGCCGTTTAAAATCGTTCTTAACATTTTCTAAAGCGGATAAGAGTTTAACAGCCTTTCTCGTGCTGTTGAAGGAACTGAAAGAAGCAAACTTGTAATCCATTCGCGCCGCGGAGTCTGCGAGTTGATTTAACTGGAGCAGAATTTATTGAAGATTACTTTGTTGAACAGGAACAGATATTTTGTCAGCAGTCCAGCAGAAACATAATTGAACTTGAACAAGAAAAACCAACGGCCTTTGTCACCACTGCGTTAAAAGCGGAGTATTCAAGAATGCGTGGCCCAAAAAGTGGTTCAGAAAGCGGACGGACAGAAAGACAAAAATATTAACGCTTGGAATAGCGATCGTTGTCACTCTTTACACAACAGTTCATTTGTGAGCAAAAGTTCATTTGTAAGTTTGCAGCTTATAGGACTGATAAACCACATCAAGTGCAGGTAAAATATTTTTTTTCAGGGTGAGTTTCTTAAGCTTAAGCTGAATGGGTGAATTGAAAAAAAAATTGCCGATCTTTCTGATAAGCTTAGATTTTCAAGTTGCTGGTTATTTCAGTTGAACGTTTACAGAGTTGATTGTGTCTTGCTATTAAATGTCCTTCTGCCATTTTATTGTATTTATTCTGGGATCGTGGTATCGTGGTATCTGATCTTGTGAAACCTATCGTTTGTAAATTTCACGACGGAAAAAATCAATCTTACGTTTGTAAACATCACTGTTGGTATTTGTCGTCGACGGCAATCAGGTTAGGAACGATATCTTGCTGAAGTTTCTTGAATGTCGTTTGAAAATCTTTACCCTGTGTTAGTTAATTAGGTTGAAGCTTGTATAACCTCCGACCAGGCTCTATTTTCGTTTCGCTATTAACTTTACCGTGGTATCATGAAAAAACTTGGCTATCTCATACTGCGTAGACTGCGTATCAGTTCACTACCATTTTAAAGTTTTAAAAACTGCATTTACAGGCGAAAACAAGATTAATTTAATTCCAAATGAGTATAGTCCAACAAATGGTTTCTAACCGATATAGCCTAAATATGTGTTTTTGCCCCTGCCTATGGAAAATGTTTGGTTTTCTAAAACGACCTGAAATTGTGCAAAATGATTTTGTCGCGGTCGAGAGAGGCAAATCGCCGACAAAACCAGATTTTACGCAGCCTTTGTTTTGGTTGTTTTGTTTTCAAGGAAGTCTCACATAAATGACAATCACTGGCAAACGGGAGGGATGGAGGTTGTCGCCATTTTCACTCGTTTTCTTGGCCTTTGATGCCCTTTACCAGAGGCTGTCTTCCTCTCGGTCAGCAGTATTCCCCTTTAAACCGGAAGCAGGATCCTTGCTTCCGGTTTCTGATTAGCCCAGAGCTCGTGGACGTGTGGCCACCGCTGGCCTAAAACGTGCGCGGGCTCTGGGGACGAGATTGCCTTCGCCCGTTCTTGAAAACTTTCTTCGTGCTATTTCGCCCGCCCCCGACTGACTGCCCCCGGGTCTCCGAGGATGGCTCTTTGGTACCAAACCGGAAACTTGCAAATGACTCTTTAAGACCCAGCTTCATGGCAGTGACATCGAAAGGGTGAGAAATTTTTGCTATTTAGGGGTCGCCCTTGACGAATACCTCTCATTGAGAGAGCATGTTAGTAAAGTGTTTACCAAGGGTAACAAGCGCTTGGGTCTACTCGGCCGCATCCGATCATGTTTAACGCTTAAGGCAGCGAAATGCCTATACAACTGTCTCGTATTACCAGTCCTGTGCTACACCGACACGGGCAATTTTTTTTTTTTACGCCCACTTCAAGATGGCGAACAGTTACCGTGACAGACTGGTAACTAGCAAGTCAACTAGAGTAACACAACATTACTTCCGGTAAATTCGCAATCGCTTTCGCGCGTTTCCACGGCCTCTCAAGACGTTGTTTTTACCTGTTTTTACACTGAGACACGAGACATCATTAGCGAAATGTAACTTTAATGAGCTGAGATCAATTAAAGTGCGGATAACCTTGTGAAGAATACTTCTCAAATCGCCTCCAAACATTTTTATAGTCTGTAGCGTATCGAGCCCCTTTCGCCGGCTAACCCAACCTCTACTACCTTTAAAAAATATGTCTCGTACTTTTATAGTGTCACCATTCCTTGAGTACAATTCAAAGCTCAGAAGACATTTTTCTGGTGGGCGTAACACGAAATCGATTTTCATTTTACGCCCACTTTAGTTACAATACACGTCGGTGTGAAGACATTCATCCTTCAAGACTCAAACTTAGCCCCGGAAGGAGAACTTTGAGATACTCCGGAGCGATTTTATTTAACTGATTACCTGAAACATACAAACGGGCAGCGGCTTTTAAGCGACTTATGATGAAACACGATTTTGCATAGATTTTTCTTAGTTTGCAAATGTTTTTTTTTTTTTCTTGTAATATTTTAGCCCAAAAGTGTTTATTAGAGTCATATATATTGTAATTTTTTTTTCTCAGACCACAAGTTTTTAGACTACTACCGTTCATTGTAATTCATTACTTTGCTATAATGATTTTAGGTGTATACAGGGCCCCTCAGGATAATAGCCCCGTAGCTGATTGGGCCACCCTGTCTTAAATAAAGTTCACTTACTTACATTTCGTTTCGTTTACTTTTTGTCGAACATTGGCTCACCTCTAACCCCCCAACCCCTCACCCCACATCCTCCACCCCACACCCCCACTCCTCACCCCCAAAATAGACTTGCGGAAAAAGTGCGGCTTTGGTTAGGTCGCCAATTTCTAATAAAAATATGTCCCAACCAACTGTTTTCGACGCTCTTTCAAACGGATTTAGCATGTAAGAAAATCTCCGGTGGGGTAGGTTTTGTGCCTCCCGTGGGACAAGAATCATAAAACGGTACCTAAGGGGGGTAGGGAAATGACTGGCTGATAGCCGGTTCGATGGGTATCATTTTTGCGACTGTTGAGCGGCTGTTGTCGCTCTTAGCCAGTTCTATCCGAGTGCCTCGGGCGACAGGGCTAGATGTTCCGGTTTTGTGTCAGCGGAAGAGTGCATGAAAACAAAATGGCGGTTTGGCGGATGGGTTCGGAAATTTAAAAATTTTGAGAATTAGGGAGAAGTGTTTTTATCCTGATCAAGTTAAACAGTTGTTTTTCAGCCATGGACAGTCTTTAACAAGAGACTAATCGGTGAGTTTTTTGCCCTGTTCTTTTAAATCGAACTGTGGATCCTTCAGCTTAAAATAATAAGCTTACGTGTCGATAAGCTTTAAGCTTACTGTAAAAATTATTGAAAGTGCCTTATAGTATTGCTTTATTTCGGTCATTGAAAAGAAAACTTAAACTTTTCCGAAACTTCCCTTAGTTACTGTACAGTTACGCTCAGTATTTTATTTTAAGGAAACTGTAGATATTTATAATACCGACTTCTCAATCTGGTAATGATGGTTTATATCATGAAATGAAATAAAATTTTGAGACCAAAAATCTATAAATGGAACATTACCACCGAGGAGAATAAAGCCAAGACCGCAATATACAAAATTGCGCAGGGATTTTAAAATTGTCGTCCCAACTGACACAACTACCCAGAGCACATGTCCTCTTGTATATCACTGTTTATATGCAGTATCATCCAAGAAAAATTAATTTAAGGACGGTATCTACTAATAGAGAAGTATTTTTGTGTGGTTTCTGGCTATGCCAGGAAAGCAGATCTCAGCAAGGGCTACTGGAATCCACCAAGAAAATTGGGAGTAACCACGCATTTTTTAGAGATAAGCAATAATTATTCAAAAAAACAAAAAAAATAAAAAGTAATGACTATGGCGTTATTTTCCAAATTGAAGCTTTCTTGAAAAATGCATGGTTACCCCCAATTTTCTTTCTGCATACAAATAGATTTAAAGCGGACAACAATATGCCCATATTAGTAGGCATCACCCATTGGAAACCCAAGCAAGTATTTTGAGATCTGCAGAATGTAATAGGCAGTAACAAAAGTAGGCACCATCCTTAACTTTATGAAATGTAGTACAAAAAAAGGAAACCTCTATGATCTTCCAAAACACTTAAATTAAACGATATGGGACACTTAAACGACTGATGGCTACAGTGTAGATTTAAGAAATATGCTCTCAGCGTATTTTATATAAGCCACTGCACTGTCAATTAATTTATCCTATTTTGTTTTATTACTCTAGCACCCTATGATCTTGACATTACGGCCTTTGCTTTTGTGGATTAACTGCGAACAAGCCGAAGTAAAAAATAGACCATAGTTTTATGCCTTTATTTTATAATTGAATCTCATTTTTTCATATAGGAAAAATACATGAAACAGGTGTGAAATTGACTCATAAATAAAGCAAGCCACTGTCAAGTTCAGTTATTGTATCCATGAAAACTAATGTTCTGGATGTTTTTATATCTGTTCTTTATACTCAAGGCTAATCGTTGGAGCACAAGGACTGTTGAGTAAGCTACATGTAAGTACAACACATCCAGACTCGTTACATGGTAAGAGAGCATTAACATGTTTAGAATAGTTCCCGTATCTCCCAACTGGCTTGTGTGTCCCTCTCACCCTTCCCCCATTTCTGCCAAGGGTTTCATTCCACAACACTAGCTGGGTATTGGTCATTCCCCCCTCCCATCCCAGGAGGGGGGGAAAGGACTGGGCAAGGACTCCCATAAAAAAAGTGATGGGCGTGATCATCAAACCTTAAAATTCATGGTTTGTTACCCCTTAGGGCGCTAAAATCTAAAATGTACTTCTATCGGAGGCATGGTGGTACCTTTTTGGGCATTAAGCCAAGCAATATGACGAGGAAGTAGATATCAGTCAACTGATTTGGTACCTCTTGGGAGACAAAAATTTATTCAGACCATGCCCACAAAACAGAATTCTGGTACCTTTTAGGGGTCTTTTCAAAATTTCTGAAGATCACCCCTGCTACTTTTATATGGGAGTACCCCCACCCCCCGGCAGGCACTTTGCTAGCCATACTGTAAGAACACCGAGACTTTCTTTTCTGTTCCTTCTTCAAGAAATCAAGAACCCTGGTTATGGGTTGAATCCCATTCAAGCCTGAATTTTTTTCAGGCTTTCTTTTCGCAACTGCTTAAAGTTGCGTACTGACTGCGAGGATCAATTTCTTCTATTTGATCTTTCATCCACTGTTCTAAATATATCTTTCGTATATTTACATTCATTTAAAGCAATTTAATATTGTACACTTTACCGCCCATTGATAATAAAAAAATTAATAAAGCGTTAATATTGTGCACTTTAATGCCCCTCCTTTACAGGAAATTTCATCCAGAACACATTTTAGGTGTCATGCCACCAGCCAAAACCAGGGTTCTTTCCCAAGGGAAGAAAAAAACAATTTTCTTTCTTGGTGATCATTTCCTTTACTCTCATGATCTGAATGTTTGATGATGTACCATAAAGTTCTGATAGTAACGACCCTCTTCACTTTCATTATTAGCAGCTTTTGGGGCTCGTTACTTTTGGGGAGTCATTATTTTCGGGGAACAAAAAAAGACATGAAACAAAGCTAAGCGCTAGCTCTTTTTTCCAAAATGAAAAATTATATGATTCACACAGAGCTCAAAGTACAACATACAGAATAAAGACCATTCTGATGTAAGAGTGCCAGACGACATTGGGGCTTGCAGCTCCAGGCCCAACAAGCAAGATTCAATAACTCGATGTTGCATTCAATGCAGAATTTAAGGGGAGTGTTGACAGACTCACTTGTTCGCAAATCCAGAGCTATTTATGAGTGAAAAATTAAGCGCTGGTTATCGGTGTGTTCTTTTCATGAAATGGGTGGGCACGGCATGGCAAGAGATCTCACGTTGGCTGAAAGACACAGTTATCCATTCATTCATGAAACCTGGTACTGCACTGCCCATTTCTGGTTGCAGGGACAGTGAAATAAACATCAATGGTCTACCGCACTACCGCATGAATGAATCAGCCGATGTAGAGGAAATCAAATTCTTTTCTGACTCAGGGGAGGAAACTAAACTCAGTGCTTTTACTCCATGACACAGTCCAATGCGTTTTATACTGCAGTATATAGAGTTTTCAATTTTAATTTGAAGAAACGTTCCTGTTTGTTAATACCAAATTATACCAGTTTAGTTTTCACATTATGCCATGATCAGTGAACTGATGTCAAGGACGAATGATGGGTTAAGGCTTTCCTTTGTTGAAAGTGCCTTATTAAGTTTGACTATTTGATTATTATTTGTGTTTTAGTGAAATGAAATAGATAACAATAAGTACACGATGAAAATTCTTGGAAAAAAAATTTCCGAGCCCCCAGCAGGAATCCAACCCAGAACCTTCCAGATACTAGTTTGGATGCTCTAATCACTGATCTATGTGTCACTCATATGGTGAGCAGGTCAGGCTTGAGGTCACCTATAGCTCAGTGGTTAGAGCATCCAAACTAGTCTCTGGAAGTTTGCGGGTTTGATTCCTGCTGGGGGCTTGAAAAATTGTTTTCTGAGAATTTTCATTGACAAAATGTGTACTTTTCATAGCATTGGGTGGTTGGCTGGTTCACTAAATTTTAGTAAAAGCTAGTAAAATATGAGACAGGCTATTTAAACATACAACAATGATCTGTCAGTGAGGATGCCTCCAATACTAAAATTTAACCTCAGAAATTAGTTTTAACTAATAAAATAATAATCATCCAGTCTTCATGAGCAGCAGAACCATATGATGACAAACTTGTTGCCATGTAGAGTCCTCTCTTCTTTTGGAATAAAAAGACCTTGTGTTAAAATTGTTGTTTTTGTAGCTGATAACATTGATTCTTTTGGCAGGAACAAGAAGAAAAAGAAAGAGAAGAACTTCTAAACAGAAGGTTTACAACTAATGTAAGCTACATTATTTTAGTATGTTAGATGTGTGGTTTTACTTCCAGAATCAGTGGAAGAAATCCCCAAGTGTTACCATTCAGATGAAAGCCATCAGATAGAGATTTTTATGAATGCTCTTTTGCCCCGTGTTAAGCTTACTAGATGATATTGGGGGTTATAGGTTAACCATCTAGTGACCAGAATCTAATTTCTCCTTACCTAATGACTACATTTTCAAACATACAGGTCATGAGAAACTAATAAATGATCACAAAAGATGACATGTTCTGGTATTTAAACAAATTTTCCCAGCTGGGTATCATAGAACAGAAAGGAGAGTAAATACATGTTGATATTTTGCAAAGGTTTGAATACCTTTTTATTAAGGAAATTAATGTTAATTTCGGACAAAAATAGTGTCCGAAAATAAAACCGTCCGGAATTTTTTTTAGCGTCCGAAATTTTTACAGTATAGTATAAAACTTTAAAAGTACTTTCTGGGTGACAGCATCACATATTCAAAGCCAATATACATGATATGTTTAAAAATCGGATTAGGCGGCTGTGCTCAGTCGTTCTTTTTATCTTTGGAAAGGTAAGTATTTGAGACACTGCTTGAGGCATAAGCTTGATTGAGTTTGTGTTATTTTGTCGTTGGTGTATCCGGCTGTAAAACCTCTCAAAGGTACAGTAAAACTATCATTTTCACAGATTTTATTTCAGTCTAATTCATGTTTTTTAGTCGTAAATTTACTTTGGGCATGTTTTAGCGCAGTGTCCGAAATTTTTCTCCGAAAATTGTCGGAAATGAGGGGAAAAGTGGCCGAAAATTAAACGTCTGAAATTTTAACGTCCAAAATTTTTTGCAAGTAATGTAGTATGTGGTGTTTTATGTTTTTCTCATATTTTAGTTTACAACGTTCACAAAAGCATCATTGTTATGAACTCTTTTGACACAGACTTTTCCAGGGATGTTTTTGATGGCGTTCAAAAAACTCGCGGCACATGTTTTATCGGGCCTAAAACCACTCGGCTGCACCTTGTGGTTTTAAAGCACGATTAAACACTGCTGCTCGTGTTTCAAACATTACTTCATTTTAGAATGATGACGTCAAAGATTGTAATAATGATGATGATGTCGTTAATGATGATGATGTGAACAGCTGTACTTGACTGTTTAGATTGTGTTATTTGTCTTTTAGGATAGTGGCAAAACGTCCATCATGATACTACCATGAACTGCTCATTAAATTTCCAGTAACTTAATAATAAATTCATTTAAACATGACATTCCACTGAGTAGTATTTTGACGAAGAAACTTTAAGGCAGTTTTGATTCTTATTTGACACCTTTTTATGATGTAGTTTAATTATCTACTGTATTTTTCATTTTTTACCCATCAATTATCTGTTCAAAGAACAAACAAGCTGCACTAAGTTATTACAAATTTTATGTAGGAAGGAAATCAAGAACATATTACATTAACTTGAAGTTGATGTCCATATCAATCTTTTCCATCTGTATCAAAAACATTTGAAGGCTGATTGCATAACCGTTTTGTTCCAAATTTTAGGCTGTTTTTTTTTTTTTTTTTTTTTCATTTCGCTTGATAAGTGGCTGAATTTTTGCATGTGGTTTTTGGTTTTCTTAGTGAACCTTGTTCTGTAGTTTTATTCACTGGTTTACGCTTAGTTTTCTCAAAAAACAAGGTTTGTCTGTCATTTATTTACATTTATTTTAATTAATGAATAGTATTCTTGCACTGGACCAACTGGCCACCAAAGCAAATTTGTCAATTAACTGTCTTTCGACAGGGAGCTCATAAAAGAATACTGGATATTGCCAGCACCCTTGGTTTGTTTAACACTGTTTTGAGGCTGATTGACAAGAGGGCAACACAGGTATTGTTGTTTGTTGGTGCAAATGAAGGGCTTGGGGCAGATTGCTTTTTTGCTGTTTCAGCTCAAATTCACAGGAATGTGGGCATGTGGCCTTGAATTCCTTCAGGAAACACTGTCCCAATGTTTTATCCATTGCTTTATCCATTGCTTCATTTGCAATCAAAACATACTAGGATTTAGAACAGTCAAGCTGATTGTGAGTTTCCACAGTTTTGCAAGACTTGTGCCTGGCATCAGCATTTTATCCCGTCATTGACTCATCACAAGTCAAAAGCTTAGCACAAAAAAGATAAAGGAAACTGCTATTTATTTATTTATTTATTTATTTATTTTATTTGCTGTAAAACATAATATAATAATACAAAAGGAGCAATTACTATAACGATTTGGCAAGGTGACCTCAAGAAACCATCAAGCTTATATAAAGAGGTCACTTCGAAAACACAGTAAAAAATTAATACAAAATGGTGCTGCGTATGTGCGGCATGATCAAATCAGAATTATTTCAGTAAATACTTGTGCATTCGTTTTTTGAAGGTAGGGAAACAAGATGAGCCCGCTGTGCATGCTATAAAATTTTGCATTGATATCTAAAACAATATTGCCTTCTGGGGAGGCTTGGGAGCTAGGGTGCCACTCATTGTTCAGAAAAAATGAGACCAAAACGGTAGACTGCAAATTTTTTTACGTTGTAAGTTGTATTAATGCACAGTCTTTGAAGGGAAAGTCTGGTGCAACTGAGAAAATACAAAGTGAGACTGGGGACTTTTTCTTGCCTCGCATGTTCATATCTCGCAATCACAATCTATACTTTCAGTGCATTTTACTTCGTGAATCCACTTTACTCTTCACATGCATGTGAATTTCAAGGGAGGAAAGCGACTACAGTCTACCGAGAGGGTAAAAGTTTGTCTGTGGTTCTAGCAAAATTCTAGATATGCAACTATTATATCCGTCAGAGATAGCCTAATGATGTGCTTATTTCTCTGTATTTCCTATTAGGACTAATGGATTGTGTTTGGAGGAATGATCGTAACCTTTATAATTATGTTCGTAGTCGTCAAGTACCTCACATGATATTCAAGGATAAGCCAGTACCTTATCAAAGCGTGGCTTTTGTTAGGTCGCCAATTTCTGATAAAAATGTGTTCCAACCAATTGTTTTTTTGACGCTCTTTCGAACGGATTTAGCATGTAAGAAAATCTCCTTTGGGGTAGGTTTTGTGCCTCCCGTCGGACCAGAATCGTAGAACGGTACCTAAGGGGGGTAGGGAAATGACCGGCTGATAGCCGGTTCGATGGGTATCATTTTTGCGACTGTTGAGCGGCTGTTGTCGCTGTTAGCCAGCTCTATCTGAGTGAATCGGGCGACAGGGCTAGGTGTTTCGAGCATGGTGTTATGACGTGTCTCGTTTTGTGTCACCGGAAGAGTCCATGAAAACAAAATGGCGGTTTGGTGGATGGGCTCGGAAATTTAAATTCAAGTTAAACAGTCGTTTTTCAGCCATGGACAGTCTTTATCAAGAGACTAATCGGTGAGTTTTTTGCCCTGTTCTTGTTCATATATAGCTTAAATCGAACTGTGGATCCTTGCTTTAATACGTGTCGATAAGCTTTTAGCCTAAAGCTTACTGTAAAAATTATTGAAAGTGCCTTATACTATTGTGTTATTTCGGTCATTGGGAAGAAAACTTAAACTTTTCCGAAACTTCCCTTAGTTACTGTACAGTTACGCTCAGTATTTTATTTTAAGGAAACTGTAGATATTTATAATACCGACTTCTCAATCTGGAAATGATGAAATCATGAAATGAAATAAAATTTTGTGACCAAAAATCTATAAATGGAACATTACCACTGAGGAGAATAAAGCCAAGACCGTAACATACAAAATTGCACTTGGATTTTAAAATTGCCGTCCCAACTGACACAACTACCCAGAGCACATGTCTTTATATGCAGTATCATCCAAACAAAATTAATTTAAGGACGTTGTATGCTAATAGAGAAGTATTTTTGTGTGGTTTATGGCTTAATTCCGGGAAAGCAGATCTCAGCAAGGGCTACTGGAATCCAAAGAAAATTGGGAGTAACCACGCATATTTTAGAGATAATCAAGCAACAATTATTCTAAAAGACAGAAAAATACAAAGTAATGTATGGCGTTATTTTACTAAATTGAAGCTTTGTTGAAAAATGCATGGTTACCCCCAATTTCTTTCTGGATACAAATAGTTTTAAAGCGCACAACAATATCCCCATATTAGTAGGCATCACCCATTTGAAACCCAAGTATTTTGAGATGCGCAGAATGTTTGCGCAGTAACAAAAGTAGGCACCGTCCTAATAACGTTATGAAATGTAGTACAAACGCTTATAAAGGGAGCCTCTATGATCTTCCAGCACACTTAAACTACTGATGGCTACAGAGTAGATTTAAAAATATGCTCTCAGCGTATTTTATATAAGCTTATCGTTAATGGCATAGAGTTGCACCGCTGCACTGTCAATTAAGTTATCCTATTTTCTTTTATTACTCTAGCACCTTATGATCTTGACATTATGGCCTTTGCTTTTGTGGATTAATTGCGAACAAGTCGAAGTAGAAAATAGACCATGGTTTTATGCCTTTATTTTATAATTGAATCTCATTTTTTCATATAGGAAAAATACATGAAACAGGTGTGAAATTGACTCATAAATAAAGCAAGCCACTGTCAAGTTCAGTTGTTGTATCCATGAAAACTAATGCTCTGGATGTTTTTATATCTGTTCTTACTTAAGGCTAATCGTTGGAGTACAAGGACTGCTGAGTAAGCTAAGTACAACACATCCAGACTCGTTACATGGTAAGATAGCATTAACATGTTTAGAATAGTTCTCGTATCTCCCAACTGGCTTGTGTGTCCCTCTCACCCTTCCCCCATTTCAGCCAAGAGTTTCATTCTACAACACTAGCTGGGTATTGGTCATTCCCCCTCCCATCCCAGAAGGGGGGGAAAGGAGGGGAAGAACTCCCCTCCTTTCCTCCCCTCCCAAGTGATGGGGGTGATTGTCAAACCTTTAAGGGGTTAAAATTCATGGTTTGTTACCCCTTAAGGTGCTAAAATCTAAAATTACTTCTATCAGAGGTATGGTGGTAACTTTTTGGGCAGTAAGCCAAGAAATATGACTAGGACATGGAAGTAAATATCAGTCAACTGATTTGGTACCTCTTGGGAGTAAAAAATTTATTCAGACCATGCCCACAAAAAAAGAATTCTGGTACCTTTTAGGGGTCTTTTCAAATTTTCTGAAGATCACCCCTGTTACTTTTATATGGGAGAACCCCCCACCCCCCCCCCCCCTGACACTTTGCTAGCCATACTGTAAGAACACCGAGACTTTCTTCCCAGGATCCTTTTCTGTTCCTTCTTCAATTAATCAAGGACCCTGGTTATGGGTTGAATCCCGTTCAAGACTGAATTTTTCTTCAGGCTTTCTTTTCACAACTGCTTAAAGTTGCGTACTAAATGCGAGGATCTTTCTTCTATTTGATCTTTCATCCACTGTTCAAAGTATATCTTTCGTATATTTACATTCATTTAAAGCAATTTAATATTGTACACTTTACCGCCCATTGATAATAAAAAAAATAAATAAAGCGTTAATATTGTGCACTTTTATGCCCCTCCTTTACAGGAAATTTCATCCAGAACACATTTTAGGTGTCATGCCACCAGCCAAAACCAGTGTTTTTTCCCAAGGGAAGAAAAAAAAAACAATTTTCATTCTTGGTGATCATTTCCTTTACTCTCATGATCTGAATGTTTGATGATGTACCGTAAAGTTCTGATAGTAACGACCCTCTTCACTTTCATTATTAGCAGCTTTTGGGGCTCGTTACTTTCGGGGAGTCATTATTTTCGGGGAACAAAAAAAAACATGAAACCAAGCTAAGCGCTAGCTCTTTTTTTCGAAATGAAAAATTAAATGATTCACACAGAGCTCAAAGTACAACATACAGAATAAAGACCATTTTGACGTAAGAGTGCCAGACGACATTGGGGCTTGCAGCTCCAGGCCCAACAAGCAAGATTCAATAACTCGATGTTGCATTCAATGCAGAATTTAAGAAGAGTGTTGACAGACTCACTACGGAACACTTGTTCGCAAATCCAGAGCTATTTATGAGTGAAAAATTAAGCGCTGGTTATCGGTGTGTGCTTTTCACGAAATTAATGGGAACGGCATGGCAAGAGATCTCACGTTGGCTGAAAGACACAGTTATCCATTCAGTTGTGAAATGTGGTACTGCACTGCCCATTTCTGTAGCAGGGACAGTTAAATAAACATCAATGGTCTACCGTGCTACCGCATGAATGAATCAGCCGATGTAGAGGAAATCGAATTCTTTTCTGACTCAGCGGAGGGAAACTAAACTCAGTGCTTTTACTCCATGACACAGTCCAATGCATTTTTTACTGCAGTATATAGAGTTTTCAATTTTAATTTGAAGAAACGTTCCTGTTTGTTAATACCAAATATTAATTATACCAGTTTAGTTTTCACATTATGCCATCAGTGAACTGATGTCAAGGACGAATGAAATTCTATTGTTCTCTCTCTGCATTAAATCAACGATTGTAGTCTTAAAGATGACAAAACAACTGTCTGAGGAAAACTGAGAAGGTCCGTTTTTGTCAGCAGGAAAATTATCAGGGTAAGATAATTGAACGTGCTGAATAAGCATGCTGCAATATTAAAAATATTGCAGTGTGCAGGCTGCAATATTTAAAATATTGCAGTGTACAGGTTACAATTATTAAAAATATTGCAGCCCGTTTTAGGAAATTTAATGTATAAAGTGCACAAAAACTGATAGCTTACAACATTGTAAACAGCACCGTTTGCGTTTAACTCTCGTTCATTGCGACTTAATTTTTTGTTTCGAAGTGCCACTTCTCGCATTCTAAAGCTGTTATTGGCGTTCTAAATCTTTGCTCTATTTAAAAACAGAAAATGGAAACGCCGCCTTTAGAAGTCGATAAAGAATTAAAGCACTGACAGAAACGTCCAAACGTTACACGACATTACCTTCGATTTCTGCAGAAATATCTCCCTTCGTAGAGCTCTGTGTAATAAATAATCCTTCCTCTTCCGACAAATCCATCGTCCTTCTAAACCCATGTTGCCACTGCGTAAAATGACTGAGTTCTCTGGCTTATAAACGTGGTATGCAATTTTGAAGTGCTACACGCCTTGCACGAATTAATTCCATCGTTAGGATTGTTTTGAACAACTATAACAACGAGTTACAATAACAACCCTCGGCACCATTGAAATCGACGATATATTCATCACAAACAAGGAGCAATAGCAATGACCATCACAGTCATCACACATACCTGTGACTAAACTTGCACATACGGGCGACTAAAATCGAAAATCCAGCAGAGCCATACAACAATAGAATTTCATAGAGCAAAGATTTAGAACGCCAATTACAGCTTTAGAATGCGAGAAGTGGCACTTCGAAACAAAAAATTAAGTCGCAATGAACGAGAGTTAAACGCAAACGGTACTGTTGACAATGTTATAAGCTATCAGTTTTTGTGCACTTTAGACATTAAATTTCCTAAAACGGGCTGCAATATTTTTAACAATTGTAACCTGCACACTGCAATATTTTAAATATTGCAGCATGCTTATTTAGCGCGTTTAATTATATTACCCCTGATAATTTCCCTGCTGACAAAAACGGACCGCCTCCGTTTTCCTCAGACAGCCTGTTTTGTCATCTTAAAGACTACAATCGTTGATTTAATGCAGAGAGAGAACAATAGAATTTCATGGGGATCAGAAATTATTTGCGGTTACCCTGCTTCTGTGTAACTTAGTATGTTTTCTTTGTGTTGTCTATGATGTCATGTTTAGTCGAAACAAATAAAAGGAAAAAGAAAATTGATTACTATATAGACAACCCCTGGATATTAATAAGCTTGCACCCTGATTGGCTTGTTACTATTAAGCTATCAGCTCGTATCCTACGCTTAGGCCCGATTCATGCGTCGAACTTTTCATGAGCCGAACCTAATACCTATTAAGGTCGACCCAAATAATTAAGTTCGGCAGTTGATTCAGACGTCGAACCTAACTGAAGTCGAACTAAAGCTAAAGTGAGAAAATGGATTTTCGTGGTCAGCGGCTGTTGTGGCCTTCAGACGATCTCCTAACCTACGTGACTTACTGGTTTCGGCCAAACTTTTTTCTAACTCGACTAATCCCCACCCACAACTCCCTTCCGGCTCCTATCGTTGCGGTAAAAATTGCGCCACTTGCCCATACATTTCCGATGGTCTCAGTAACTACACCTTCTTCTCCACTGGTGAAACACGCCCTATCAAATCTGACCTGACCTGTGAAACTAAAAATCTAATCTATATGATCCAATGTAACCGCTGTAATTTACAATACATAGGAGAGACTAAACGACGCTTAAAAGACCGCTTTAATGAACACCGCCGCACCATAGATAACCCCAACACTAAATCTAAACCCACCACAGCCGCAGAACACTTCCTCAACGTTCCTAACCACACCGCTAACGACATGCAATTAATCCCCATAGAAAAAGTCTACTCTAACCGAGACTCAATCCGTAAGGCCAGGGAAGCCTTTTTAATCTCAAAAGGCAGAACACTTTTTCCTCATGGCCTCAATATTCGCAAAGAAATGTACTAGCTTTTTACCTTTTATTATTTTTTGTTATTATTATTTCATTTGCTTCATATTTTATACTGTCAATCAATTTAGTTTAACGTAGTTCCGCTATTGCGCAAATATTTGTCAGCTATATAAGCGTATGTCCCAATGTAAATTTTCATTGTACCTGAAGAAGGCTGGTTTGGCCAGCCGAAATATAGTAACCTTTAAACCGTAATTCTACGTTGTATCGGTCTCTGCTTCTTTTATCATTTGTATTTGTTTAGCCGATCAGATCAACAATTGATCCAACGTATACCAGCAGGATTATCGTCCACGTTTGTTGCTTGGACTTGACTCATTCTGAATTTCCCGCCGTACAACGTGTTTGATTGACGTCCGTTTCCGGAATGTCTGTCTTTTGGTCGAGGGTTCCAGGTCGAGGGCGAGGGTTCCAAGTCGAGGGTACCAATTTTTCCTCTTTTTTCTTTCCCAAATTATAAAATATATATATAAAATAACTTTAAGGAAAAAATAAATTAAAAAATTTTAAATAAGAAATAAAAAAAAAAAAATTAAACGTGGTTATTATCCTAGAGGTTTTTTTTTTGGGGGGGGGGGGGAGTGGGTAAATCGCACGTGGACATCCCCCCAAAAAACTTGATCAGGAATAAATAAATTACTTAGATTTGCCGCGTAACTACGATACTACGAATCGCCGAGTGTCGATGAAACCCATTTGTTTTCTTCTTGGTCACATTTATCTCATTTCGAAAAGACAAGCTTTCCAGTAATGCGCCGATCAAATCGAAACTTCAACATCTTCCACCCCCCCCCCCCCCTTCCCGGGCAAACCCCGGGCATTTGACTATTTTCTGTGTCCGGGGAGTGGGGAATTCGACGGGTAAGGCCTTCCCGGAGGTGGGGAATTTGACCTTTGCCTGGGTGGGGTGGGGAAAATTGAACCGGAAGTGTCAGGTTTCAAATCGCTTTTTTGGGGGGGCGCCGAAGTCGCTAACAGCTGTAAAGACCTATAAACACGTGTTTGATCGAGATGAAAGAGTTTAAAGGAAGAGATATAGCATTTGTGAGCTATTGGCTTACAAAAGAAAAGATCTTCAAAAGTGAGAGTGCTTAAATATTAATTATTATTATAGATTGTATATAAACGATGTAGATTTTATTTTTTTGAGTCAGGCTGCGGCTTTGTCCCGCAGTGGACAGTGAATGACAATGTGTTTAGCTTAGTTACAACGGGGCGAAAAGTTGTCCTTTGTTTTCAGCGTTTTGTGCAGCATTTGGATCAAACGTTAGAAAAAGTTGCCAACGCGTTGAGAAACATTTTACATCCATTCTTAAGCATTTGTTTAACATTGTCAACGTTTTTACAATGGACGGAATAACATTACAAATGCGTTGAGAACCATTGTCAACGCATTTAAAATTCATTGAAAATGCATTAAAACGCTATTTTCGTTAAGACCGGTTTTCACAAATAGGGTCACATTTAAGGCTGGTTTCCATATGATCGCTGATCGCAGATCGCAGATCGCAATAAGGTCTGCGATCGTCTGCGATCATATGGAAACCACCCTTTAGATAGAGCATGGTTCTATCTTCTGCGATCGCGATCGCAGACGATCGTAGAAGTAGTTTCCATATGATCACAGACGATCGCAGACCTTATTGCGATCTGCGATCCGCGATCATATGGAAACCAGCCCTTAGAAACAGGTGTAGACACTATTGAAAGCATTACAAAGCCGATCTGCATTTTAGCATTTTTTTTCGCAGTAAAATTCGTCGTTCTGGGAATGATAAACGGGGTAAGAAACACGGTATTTTCTGGAAAAAAAAAAAGGGAAAGCGAAATCCATCGTCGGTGCCAATTTCCATTGAATTTCACCTCTGAGGAAACTTTAAACTTAAGTGATTCGGGGTGAAAGATTATATTTTTTTTAGAGCCGAATGGTAGATTTAAAATTTCCATATCACAAGGGCTACCTTCATTTGTGTGGGAAAACGGGTTGTTCCGGTGGAAAATCACTTGCCAGGAACGGTCCTTCACAGTGGAAATTTATCGGAAAACAGAAGGAAAACCTTCTGAGGTATTCCTCTTGTCTCGTTTTTACCGAAATTTTCGGGATATTACTGTACTATTTGCTTCATCACACTAATGATTTTAAGCAACCAAAACGGTGACGGCAGCGTCACTTGAAAATATAACCTCATTTTATTTGTGCTACTTCGCGATTATTTCAACTCGTTCAACTTGTACAAAAACAGCGAACTACCCAGGAACCAAATTGGTAGGCGTGGCGTTCCACTTACGGCTGGTTTCCATATGATCGCGGATCGCAGATCGCAGATCGCGATAAGGTCTGCGATCATATGGAAACTACTTCTGCGATCGTCTGCGATCCTGCGATCGCGATCGCAGAAGATAGAACCATGTTCTATCTAAAGGCTGGTTTCCATATGATCGCAGACGATCGCAGACCTTATTGCGATCAGCGATCCGCGATCATATGGAAACCAGCCTTTAACAAAGGGAATGAAAAATTCACCGTCGTGTGCTCATGTTCTCCAAAAAACCTTGAATTTGGTCATTTCAAGCTGTTGCTTTGCAGAGGACGGCGAGGAAATGTTTTAAAGTTTAAAACGCAAGGGCAGAGCGATTGTTTTCTTTCATTAAACCTATTTTTTTGCGGTGTAGTCGTTGCCATTGTTATTGTCATTGCTTTAGATTTCTCACCGGAACGACCGGTTTTTCAACACAACTGAAATCGCTCATGAGTTGATCCTCTTATTCTGAGGGAATGTTTACACACTAACCCACACGACTTGTTAAATTCAACACGAATTAATCCTGGTTCTCTCTTCGTCTACATTTTGTTTTGTAATTACGTTCGACGAAGGAGAGCGCATACTGACGACGTCCCGCGGGTCATTTATAATGTCCCGCGGGTATCGCTTTGAATGTTAAAATTTACCGAAATGGTACGCCTTACACGAGCGCAAAACAAAAACTTACATCCCTTTCGTGTAACTCAGAGAGAACCCAAGAACAAAAGGAAAACCTCTACGTTAATGGCGGAAACCGTAATCTCCGCGTTGCAATGTCTGCCGGGAATTCCTGAGGTACAAGTATAATAGAGTAGGAGGATTTGGTGTGGTCAAACGTTTGGGTTTGGTGTGCGATTCTCACAGGTTTTTCTCTGTTTTGTTTTGTAGTTATTTGTTTGGGGAGCGGGGAGCACTCACCTCCCACCAGGGTAGATAGATAGACATCTGTCCGCCCTGCCTGCCACCACTGTGGCCCGGGTTCTATTCCCGGTGTTCACGCCATATGAGGAGTTAGTTTGTTGTTGGTTCTTGTCCTTACTCCGAGAAGTTTTTCACCGGGTACACCGTTTTCCCTCCCTCTACTAAACCAACATTCCCAAATTCCAATTCCACCTGGAAACAGCGGATGAAAGAGCCATTCTGTGGAAGCTACTGAAATTCTCATTTATTTTATTTGTTCTCATTCTCTGCTTTGTTTTAACCTTTTTGTTTCTCTGTTTTACATAACCTGTTAAGGTTCTTACATCGAATTCAGGCCAAACGTTTGCCCATTTTACAATAAACATGACGTCTGCGAGGTCGAAAGTAGTCGTGTATTTCCTAAATGGAAAATCAAGTGATTAGATTCAACCAAATCCCTTGACCACGTGACATGTGATGGTTATCAACTTATCCCGGCTTCAACTTTAAACAAGGAAAACTGATATTGAAGATCAGCGAAACATTGCTTCTGACAAGATAACGGATCCTCTGGGCACTGAAAAATGAAAATAGAATTAATATTCAGTCACAGAAAAGTTGCTGTTTCGTAAATTGCAACACACTCAGAATTTGCCGCCATTGTCTGACGCGCGGCCACGAGGTTTACTGCGATTGGACAATGTAAAAGTAAAGTCCATTTTGATTGGCTGAAATTTTGTGCATTTTGGTAACATGGAGGCTGGAGGTTATGAAGTTCGAGAAAAATGCAAATAGCTTAGTATTGACCAGCAATTGAAGCAGTGGCCATGGCTGTGATAAAAAAAGCCTGTTGTCACAGGCCAACATGGATTTTTTGTTATGTCCCAAGTAGCTGAAAAAAACCCAGTTCATCGAGAATTTTGTTGCTGTGACTAACTTACCAAGATGCGAGACACAACAAGCCGCACAACGTCTGGCGACTGAAGCAGAATCATTCTCACTCGACAACTGAAAACCTTGGTGAGTATAACGGCACAGTCCTGCCTTAAAGACTCCAGTGAGTTGTCTACAACAAGAAAGTAAAGATGGCTTATAATATAGTTTATTCATGTGAAAGAAATGTCATGTTTTGTCTTAAGCCTGGTGAATAAACGATGGATGTACTTTTTCAGTCCGTGACGCAAACATACTCGGTAAAAAGGCAATCCGAGTTCTCAAAACCGGAGCCTACGAATCCATGACCTTCCGGATTTCAAGACAAACGCCCTAACTTTCCACCAGCGGAAAACTTTATTATCCAGATGAGAAGTCGAAATTTCAGCGGATATAAACAGGATATTACACGGGGGCGCGAAGATATGAATTATATTTCCGAGTGGTAAAAACAATATTTTACGAACGAGCGCAGCGATTGAGTGAAATATGGTTTTTAACACGAGAAAATAAAATTCATACCTTCAAGCCACCGTGTAATTTCCTTTTTATTATATAGACAAATCTATCGTTTTCCATATTTCACCGACTGTTTGCACAAACAACCGTGAAGAAGCGGGAAATGGCGTCATCAATATCCTCACTAGTGAGACTATGGAAAATACGTCACTGGGGTCCCGGATGTACCTTTGTATGAATTCACGAGTGGTATATTTTCCAGTAAAACACTTCTGTCTATATAATAAAATAAAATGCACTTCAACTATACATTTTATTGGATACGCTTATCCGCTCTTGAATAACTGGGACCTGATGGTTAATGGCGCTTATACAAATTATTCTTATGCTATTAGTCCCCACAAAAAACATTTACCCGCAAGTAAACGGCGATTTGCTGCAAGGACTGTTTTACCTGAAAGAATGTTTAACAAAAGCGATAGCATATCCGTGACGATTGCCGGCGAGGCGAGAAGCAACTCTACAACTGTGTCAGACAAGTGCCTCTTTACATCCAAAGCATCACTGGCTAAATCTTCGACGTGCGATTCAAGAGTTGTACAGTGTTTTAAACAAACTAGCGACAGTTTGGCGAGGTTTGAGTGTACTTGAGCTGATAAACGGTGACTGCTGGCTGTAGATTCCGAGGCTGAAGCTAATTCCAACAAGCTGTAAACAACAACAACAACAACAACAAAAACAGTAACAACTAACATTCAAAGTAAGGGCTTGGTAGTCAAGTAATTAGTGTCCATATGATCGCTGCGATCGATCATCAAATGCTCAGCAATTGTTAATTGCGTGCCTAACCTGCGACCACGCTAACTGAGTCCCATTTTTACATTACATCGAAATTACTGTATGATCTGCTCAGCTTTCCATAGTCATCTTCACTTCCGCGGTTTCAATTTTTCCTGCACCGCGCTCGACGATCTTATGAGAAAACAGAGGGTTTGTAAACAGCAATCTTTGACACTTACCAGTTTACTATGCACAAAAGGCTATGCACTGCAGGCAAAGGTAGAACTTTGAAGTCTTCCTGTGAAAGAAAATGTAACTGAACGGGTCTTGAAAACAACGAGCTATTTTCAAATGCAGATACGTTTACAGTCAAAAGGCAAAAGTGTAAATCTTTGCAAAAACATCAACCCTTGTAGGCCGGTTTGCGTAATATCTCAACCGAATATCCAGGGGGTGAGGAGGGGGAGGGGGATGGGAGGTGAGGAGGATGGAGGAGGTCTCTAGTGTAAAAGAGAATGAAGTGCTTGTCCAAGATTTTTAAACATATGTCCCTAAGGACCCTGGCAAACGAAACCCATGAAATGCATTAGACTCCTGTTTTTGCAAAAGCCACACCATTTCAGAACTATTTTCTTAAGCCTTTTATTATTATTATTATTTATTTATTTTTGTTTGCTTCTTCAGCTTTCATAGCCTGCGAACGCAGACGTACTTCCAGCTGTCGCTTCTCTCCGTCGAAAAAGAGAAGCGAGAAGAGCCAGCCAGAAATATGTCTGCCTTCGCAGGCTACAGCTTTCACTGTTCCAGTAAGATTAGCTATATAACATGTAACAGATGAAGTGATTTCATGATTAGTTAGTTTTACTGACTAAATATTCATTTATTTATTCATTTTTTAAAGTATTTTTATTGCAGGGATCTCACCAGAAACGTTTCCAACGCTGAACCCATGTACTGCAGGAGAAGCTTGGACTGGCTACTTTGCCCGTAGCACTGGCAAACTGCCTAATAGAGATTAATTCACATTTTACTATGAAATACATATAATTTTAGACACTTCAGTGTGCAGTATCGGTTATTCGCTGTTTATTATATTGCTGCCTCCGTAAGCGGGCAAGATGAGTCAAATCCTGTGCTGTGGTTGGCTACCCGAGCGGGCAAAATGGAACTATCTTGCCCGCTCGGGATTACCCGTTGCCCGTTCGCTCGGCATGGAAAGTTTCGTCCACGAACAATGCAATATTTTCTTGATTTTCTTGTTGTTCTGGGAGAAAACGCTCACTAAAATGTTCGGAAAACTCTCAACATTTGCCTAAAGAAAAGAAACGGACATAAAGTCATCTTGGTGTAGTGTAAATTTTGTTTTAGCTGCAATGAATGTGACGTTGAATCGATGAGTTGCTCTGTAATGCCTGATCGTATAAAGATTTAATCAGCTTGGTTTTGTAAACCTTGTACCTGTTCATTTGTGTCTCAAGTCGAATTAGTTCTCAAGCTTTGCAATGACTGTATTTAAACTCTAGCGTTGTGATAGTTGCGTTAAAGGTTTTGCATTGTGCAGTTTAGAATAGCGTTTTTCTCAAGTTCACCAAAGAAGCTCGCGTTTTCAATTTACCCGCGTCTTGCTCTTAAGCCTTACCTAAATGCAGTATACGAAAACCTGCAATTTCTTTTGATGGTCGTCCCAAAACTTGAGTGTACCAACTTGTTGTCGTGTAGAAAACTCGGTTGCACTTTGCTCAACCTATACATAAACAAAACGAAACACAGAAAATTAAATTCTTTCATTTTTATGACATTGAAAGTTATTTCCAGGCTCTAAGTTTGTAGGGAGTGAAGATCATGGCAGTATGCGCAGCAGAAATACTGTTAGTGTTGTACTCTCAACAGTTTTTTTCACTCACAGTTGAGTGCTTTATTCTTTGCATACCATCTTTCGTTTGGAACCGTGATACAGGCTATGTACATGTCTTCAGATACATAAGTTACAGTTTTAAGATATTTTAAAGTAAAGCTCTCTCCAGCCTGGTCACTAAGCTATTCCTTCTCTTTTACGTCTGGATTCTATGTCCACATAGTGACATCACCAAATAGCACTCACTACATACAATCAAACAGTCCCTGCTTTAGGCTTTGAATGGACAGAAATTATGATTATGAAGCATGTATAAGGATGAAAGATTAGTTATCTACGCAACCAGACTGTTACGAAAAAACCTGAAAAAAATTCAGGCTTGAATGGGATTTGAACCCATGACCTCTACGATGCCGGTGTAGTGATCTCCTAACTTTTGTCAGGTTTTTTTCGCTACAGTCTGGCTGTGTAGATAACTGCGAGAATCTTTCTTCTATATAGTAATAATGATATATGGTGCTTGCAACATTGCAAATCAACAACGTAAGAGAGACTGCTTAGGAACAAAGCTGGGCTCTCTCTAGATACTGACCAGAATAAATTGGAAAGAAAAAAAGACAAACAAAACTTCATCCAATTCAAACAACAACAACTTATAGTAACACTTTGCCAACTAAATATGCTGTTATAAATACTTTTTATTTTTACCTGTGTGGTTTCTTCCAGGATGATAAAACTGCATTTCCTATCAACAAGGAACAAAAGAAAGACTATTTCAATATCCTTTGTTTCTGTTTCAATGTAAGTAGTTAAGCAAAATGAGATACAGTAATAGCCCGCGTATAAGAATCTGGGTTTTAAGAACCTGTTAGGCTAAAATTTTCATTTTAAGCCCCCTCCACATAAGAATCTATTTAGGCTAAAATTTTAAGTTAGGCTCTTATCAGTGGGGTTACTGTGAAAGTGTGTAGGTAGAAACTGCTGAATTAAGATCATCATCTATTTAAAAGTAACTTGACATAACTTTTTTTTCTTTCAAGCTTAAGTACCATGTTGTAGGTGTATTGTGTTTGCCATTATCCTGTATTACGAGATGATATTTATAATATATATAGTATGTTCACATGAAATTCATATGGAAATATAAGAACCTATTTTAAGAACCTTGGTAGCCTAAATTTGCTTTAAGTACCATTTATATAAGAACCTATTTAGGCTAAATTGGAAAATTCAGGTTCTTATACGTGGGCTATTACTGTATTTAAAACATACTTGAACTCAGTAAACTGATATGTCTTCTCCTGTTTCACCGCATCCTGATACTCAGTCAACTCGTGTCTAGAAAATCCTGCAATATTGTTATCCAAGAGGGAAAACGGAAAAGAAAAAGAAAGATGTGAAATTCGCAAACACAAAATTTGCATAAATTTACAAATGCCCTGAAATATCTACTGGCAACCACGATACAAAAACACAAACACACCATTTTGTTGAGCATGTAGAGAGATTTATTTCCGAGTAGTAAGAGTGAAAATGAAAACAAAGAAATAAAGCTCTTTTCCCATCAAACCCCCAAACAAAAGGATGTGTCTAAAATGGGAACCTAAATAGAAAATTAAAAATGATGAAATCAACTACAAAGTAATGCATGGCTAACGCATTGCACAACCTGTAACTTAGCTGGCAGGGTGAACTCAAGATAACCTTTATACATATCAGAGAACCTGTCCCCATACAAAAGGCCAGCCCTAGCTTTCTGTCCTTTCTGTCAAGTCGACTGCCTCTCTGTCAAAGGAGTGCCCCCAATATGTGCACACCTCTGGAACAACCGTTAGGACGAGATGCTGACAGAAACACAATTTGTTACACCTATTTTGAAATCACTGGTGATCCTTGCATTCTGATTGGCCCTAAACAGTGCAATAAATGTATTTACCGGCTATGAATCGCACTATTTTTTGCTGTAAATCGCATCCTTTTTTAAGCCCATCAAAATGGAAATGAATCAATGAATGAATAAAGAAAGAAAATGAATATTAATATAAAAAAAAATTGTGTGATTTCAAAATGGGTGTAATAAAGTAGTAATTGAACTTTGTGTTGCGCGATTTTGGTCTTGAATCATACTTGTGATTTGAAATCAAACTTAAGCTGTGCACTTGTTAGATTTTGAAATCATGCATATGATTTCAGACAAAATTGCACTCCACTTAGTTCAATTACCATTATAAAACAAATGGACTCTTGGCAAGTGAGCAAAAGGACCCAACTGGCAAGCCAAGTGACTAAGAGTATCACTAGTTCTGACTGGATGGGATACCTAGCATAAGAGACTTAGAGTATCACTACTTTGTTCGCAAGTTGACTGTCAACTTTAGAATGATCTTACCTATTGCTACACTGTATGCTGTATAAAGCACTAAGGTACAATGGAAGAGAAAATGCTGCTGGGAGAGACAAAAATCCTTGGTAACATGGCGACCTACAAAGGAAACAGTTCAACATGAAAGGTTATCATCATTATTTAGTACAATAGCCTAAACGATAGCCCTCCCCATACATGTTTGGGTACATACATGTATGAACACATATTTTTAAGCTTTATCGTGGTAATGTTAGTGGTCATTGCTGAAACTTGTTAGCTGAAGGGAGATAGCATGAGCACTTGACCTCTCTCCTTGTGAACACAAGCTCAGGGCTAAGTCACTCATTCAAAGGACACTCAAGCTTCTTTGGAGAGTGGTTTTTTGGGAAAAGGGGTTCTCACTAATGGGAATTTTGAATTTCTGAAATGGTTGGACAACTTACAACAGAATAAAATGATCCAAGCGCTGTGCTCACACAGCCTTAAACAGCTCAAAATAACCTACAGCTGTACATGCACCCTTATAGTCCATGGGCATACATGTACATTAATTTGGCATGTTATCAGAAGGACGTTTGGTCACGGACTTATTTTTGTAGGGGCTAGTCTCTTCTTCACAGTTTCATTGTAATATTTGGCTTTTTATTACTAACAATAGCAACCTGTAATGGAGAACTTGGAGGATGTACTGAACAACAGATCCATTAACTTGACTATCTTGACAACAGCTCACTATGACTTGCAACAAATTATCATCCATTGATGGAAGGCGAAACAGCAGCTCTATCGCTGATCTCTGAGTAGCTTCACTCAGACTCCTAAAGGGGCCATTGCTGTTGGCTAGAAAGAATTAATAAAATGTTTTATTAGTAATAATATTGAACCTCTCAAAGCAAAGACTCAAAATGTCAAGCTTTTGCTCATGTAAATTGGGTGGAAAGTTGTAGAAAGATCAGCAATTGGAGGGTTTTAAGCGAAACTATAAATTATTATAAATATTTCAATTTATTGTAAACAACTATTTTGTTTTGAAGTTGACATTGCTGACTGTTTGGCACAGAGACTGGTTATCATTTACAAACTTGGTTCTTTCTTTCTTTTCTGAACAAAATGATTCAATACAAAGAATTAACCTTAAGTATAAATATTTGCTAAAAACTGAAACAACTGAAATGGAACACTAAAAAATGTAAAGAAAATAAATTATGTCAAGCATCAGTTCCAATTTTGTCTTGGTCACTTAAGTTTCAAAGAAAATTAGTAATAAGCTAATTTCTTGTCTATTTTAATTAGCACTAATTCCTCAAAAAATCAAAATGCACATTCAACTAACTTTTTCCTACATGATAGCTGGTATTAGCCTGAGTATCAGGCTTTTAGGGGGGGGGGGGGGAGGGGGAAGAGAGGAAGGGGAAAAGGGAAGAAAAGCCTGACACAAAAGCATTGAGACGAGTATTCCGCCCCCTCGATGGGCAGGACGCTTCGCCGTAAATAGTAGCCAATCCAAGTAACTTCCGGTCATGCAACTGTCATGTCAGCGATGACCGCTGTGAGAGATATGAATTGAAGTTACACAGACAGCTCCATTGCAAAAGTCTCTCCAAACAAAATATTTTCTGTTGAGCACCACTGAACAGAATTCGTGACTAAATACAGCTTCATTACAGGAGGAAAATACAAATCTCACAGTTCAGAACGGCAAGAAGTGATGACAAAAACGCAGCCGTAACTAATCAAAAGACAAATAGCCGTGATAAGAAACACAAGATCTCAGCTACGAAAACAAATAGGCGGCCGGATAAAGATTATTTTAAAAACAGTTCAAATCGTAACTAGAGGGGCTGTACTGTCACCGGACGCACTGAAACAAGCCAAACGTACCAAACCCAAATAAAGTGCCTCAACGGGTATAAGAACGACGGTTGCTCAACAGGCGACAAACGCAGCACTCGTAACCCAGAAATGACAGAAATGACCTTTGATATCAAAATACAAAACATGCGACAGTTGCATTGTTTAGTCTATCATGATAATTTTTGTTTCCGGCGGTGTGACGTAACCTTTTGTGTTTCGTCCAATCAGCGCCAACGTCCAAAATTCGGACGTTCGACACAAACTTCTGAAAGGTTTTGTGTCAGGCCTTCCTTTCCTCTTCTCCCCCTTCCCCTCCCCCTCCCTCTCCCCTTCTCCCCTCCCCTTAGGAAGGCCTGATACTCAGGCTAAGCTGGTATAGGCAAAGTATTCACTTATGATGGAATTTAACCAACAACTATTATTAATTGATAATTATCAATTATTAACTAAGAATTAATTATTGACAATTATTATCAATTATTAAATATTAACCCACTTGCAGTTTGTATATTATTTTTTCCCATTAACTTCAAGGTTCTAGCTCACAATATTTCAAGGTACTTACAGAAAAATGTGACCAAGTGAGAAGCAAAGTTTCCATCTGGGTTCAGAGCACTTTGAATCACAGCTTTCTTCAAGATGCCAAGAACAAGTTCAGTCATGCCAGGGTTGTTGTCTTTCAACTGCACCAGCAAACTTGGCAAACCTTGTAACCACCTCTCTACTAATCCATGCACCACTTCATGTCTATTATGGAAGAACATATCAAAGTCAATGCAGTTTACAATACCTTACCTTATACTCCTACATGTGGTATAATGAGTTTAGCAAAAACCAGTAATTAACTGTGTTTGCAAGGACCGCCATGACAAAATAAAAACAATGATCGAATCCTGTAATAAAGGATCTACATGTAATCAGCGAAAACTTGTAGAACAAATAATCTAAAAAAGAGCAAGGCTGATTTCACAGTCAGGGAAGTATATTATTTTTCCAATATTTCGAAAGGCAAAAAAATCGTAACGTCTCTTGAGACAGGGTCAGTCTCAAACATACTCTAAAAAAGATAGGCTGTGCCTTTTGAAATATTGGAAAATATACTTCCCTGACTGTGAAATCAGCCTTGCTCTTTTTTAAGTTATGAGTTTAAGTGACTTGGGCCTTAATTACTCCAGACATGTGGGTGGAATCTTCATCTGCTCATCTCCCTGGGACTTTTAGTACATCCTGGAACCTTTACCTCTCCCATACGGTGTGTACCTTGGTGGGGTACCGGCGGTGGGGTCTGAATCTTGGGGCACATATCCACTACTTATTGGTGGAAACTTTACTGACTTCATCCAGTTAGGGTCATTGTCCAAGTAGCTGGGAACCTTACATATTCAATATGGGGTGGCTTTAATTCCCTAAGAGTGTGAGGCCTTTACACGTACCATATAATGGTGGGACCTTATGATCTACTATTGTGGGTGAGGCATTTATCAGAACTGATGTCCACTGATAGCCCCTTCAAGTATCTGGGACTTATAGACAAGCAGAGGTTTGATTGGGATGATCTTGTATTGCGGATGGGGCATTTGTCCCCAAGATGTCCACTATTAATATTAGCTACATGTACTTCTAAACAGGCAGAAGTTTAATGCTCTAAATGTGGATGGCACTTTTAACCCCCATATAATAGTGGGACCTTATGGCATTGTGTTGGGGATGGGGCATTTTATCTCCTAGATGTCCACTGCATGTTAACCTCTTTATTATTGGTAATTGAGACTTTTTCCTCTTCCATAAAAGCAGAGGTGTACCTCTCTAAGTGTGGATGAGACCTTTACTATTTGTGACCTTGCACAAGAAAACATACTTTAACGCTTATCCGTTAAACGGGTAAAAATGGACGGATAGCTAACGGATGGTTAACGGCTTCCAAAGTGTTTTAACGTTTTGTTCTAACGTTCTAACGGAAAATAAGCAATGCCTAACGGATTGCAAAAGCATTTTAACGGTTGCGCAATCTGTTCTTGAGCCGTTAAACGGTTGAGCAAAATATCTAACAGATGCTGTAAAGGCGTTAAACAGTTAAATTTTGTACCTCCTCATATGGGTAAGGTCTTTTATAGCCTGCGAGCAAGCTCTTGGGGAAGGGGGTGGGGGGAGGTAAGAAGGAGCCAGAGAGCTTGCTCGCAGGTTAGGCCTAAGTTAACCCCTTCACACATACCCTAAACTGCCGCTTGCATGTATTAAAGGCCTTCCTGTTATAGGCCCATCTACCTGTAAACTAAAAAATACATCTGATTATAAGCCCCGTGCTAGTTTTGTTCCATAGTTAGTTTTAATTTTGTTGCAAATATTGACATTTTAAAGCTTAATTAAAAACCAGTAAATGTAAAAGTTCAATCAACACTGCTATAGCTCATTTCGAAACGGTCTTTTTTAATCCCAGTTATAAGCCCCCTTAGATATAAGCCCCCCCCCCCCCCCCCCCCACAATCTCTTACAAAGTTGTATGAGCCCAGCTGCAGGGCTTATAAGTGGCAGTTTACGATACACCTACAGGTAGGTGGGGGTAATTAATAAAAACATTTACGTGTTACTTACCTTGAAACATTAGGATCTGCAGCTAAAACAAGATCGGCAAAAAACAACATCAGCACCCCCTTGGTCCCAGACATTGTGTGACTTGACTGGTACAAATTAAATGCTGCATTCAGCAGTTCCTTTATCATACCAGGGCTTTGTGCTAAGAAAAAGGAAGGAAAAAGATAGATATTTAATAAATATCTTAAGTATTCACTTATGAAAGATAATTTATCACCTTTAACTACTGCATGTCATTTATCCAATTCTCAACCTGAGTTGGGGTTGTTTATACAAGAGAAAATATGTTGTATCTTACCCAATTCAAATCGTAAGTGAGATGACGTGAAGTGGTCACAAACTAAGGTACAATGTTTTTCATGGGATGTTTTTTTTCATCGATCTATGGTTGTAGGAGCCATCTAGTGTTGTCTACAGTAAGCAGTGGGTGTCCATAAAGCTGGGTTTGGCAGGGTTTGGCTCTATTCAATTATTATTATTTCACTTTAGAAACCTTTTGACAGTAACAGCATATCCTCTATGAACCGCGTAATTACCAGTACTTTTAATAATATTAATGCACTATCTTGTACCTTGTTGTCCCCAAGAGCATTGATGGACAATAATCCTGTATGCGAATGTGACTAAACTCTCCACATGTTCTGTCTGCAACAACTGAGCCTTGGTTCCACCTTTGGCCTTTAGCCCCAAAGATTCAACAACAAACTCTTCCAGTGACTGAAATGAAGGGCCAAAATTCTTTGGGAAAGTCTCATCATTTCTTACAAACTGGAGCATAATTTCACAGATTCTTAGGTTCAGTGCTAACACAGAAGAACCATTTTTCTCTTCTTCAGAATGATGAGGGGATTTTCCAAGTTTTCGTTTCCCTTTTTTAACAGATGGAACATGACTTGCTGTAAATGGAAAGTAACTCATGAAGTGTTGGTTGAAATCTTTCAAGTGTATTTCTTGTAAGCACTTTAACTCGGGGCTTTGTTCAGAGAAACTACAATTCTTTTGGTTTCTCTGTGCTGCTTTGAAGATGACTGAGAATTTCTGCTATGGTAAGCATCACATCAGTGGCTGAAGATGACTTGACATCATCAGGAAGACCAGTCATCATTTGCGCAGGGTTACACTCAATCCAGCATTCTAGTAATAATGGCACAATAACCTCTGCAAAGTCCTTCACTTTTTTCTCATCAGTAAAAATGTTAGACTCATTGTCTGTGCTTGCTGATGATGAGCTGTTTAAGCTGATGAAGGGCATTAATTTTGGTTCATCAACTGACTGTTGCAACACCTGAACTTGTGTTGGTTGGAGCTTGTTAAACTTGATGATGGGTTTGGTAACTGATACAACATATTTGCTCACTGAAGGGAAAGTGCCTTCTTCTTGCCAAGGTTTTGATGAAGATTCCAGAGCTTTCAAAAATGCCAGCATCTGCTGAAGAGCTTTTAAATGTGATCTGAGAGAAGAAAGCTTTCCTTTTGGGTTCACTAAAAGTTTTTTTCCTACTTTAAGTTGTAATCCTGTTGACTTCTTCACATGTAGAGTGCTCTGACGTGAAATCATACCTACAAAGTTTTGAATCAACTGAGAGGAACTCATCACCATTAAATTTGGAAAGTAACGGAGACACAGTTCGAGAAAGGCCAGAGAATCATGCTGAATATCATCATAAATGTGTGTCATGGCACAATTCAAATGAGCTATAATCAGTGACAAAAATGGAGCCATCCTTTGTTGGGGTACCATTGGGAAAATAAAGCAACGAAACAAAAGAAGTGACTGGCTCACTGATGGCTCACTGTCCGTCATTTTCTCAGCAACCTTCTTGCTAACAATTCCTAAGTTTTCTTGCAGTAGATTCTGATGGCATTGGAAGAGAACTTTCAGGCCAACAAGTGCCTCCTGTCTCGTTGTCACACTGTAATGGCCAAGTTGAGCAAGTAAATCCTATATATGACAGATAATCAGCGTGTTCAGTATTAGATGCAAGTTATTGGCTACTTCAGAAAGATATGCATATTGTGCATATTATACAAAATAAAGGAAAACTAGTAGTAATCAAAGATTATAGTGCGTCGACTTAGGCCCTTAGGCACCTAACTGGGTTGCATAAATCATGTCAAGATTACAGGAACCTGTAAGTATAGTTGCAAAACATAGTCATTCTGGGGTGGGGGAAGCTTATATTTGACTTATAAGTTATAATCAAATGAATTAAAAGTAAGGTCATTACATGGTCAAAATTTTAGTCAAATTTCTGAGGACTCGCTGTCTCATTTTTGTGTGTGAAGCTGTCCCACAGTCTTGATGTCGTTTACAAGAGCAAAGAAAGTCTTTTGGTCACAGAAAAAATGCCTGTGTCACCACCTTGAACACAGTCTTGAATTTTACCATTTGGCCTTCGATTAAATTGATTTTATCTTTCCACCTTATATCTTTCTATCTTTCTCGTAAAAAATCTTACAAAGTAATGAAAATAGGTGCAGAAATATTGCATTATACAATACAAGTTGATTGGGGAATGACATGTATAAAGCTTCATGCTGTATGAACTTTCAAATTTAATGATATAATTAAAACTAATCTGCATTATGCCGGTGAACATGGGAACATTCTATTTCTTATCCACACCACCCTAAGGATGGTAGGAATCTGATACCTCAATTCAAATTTTTGTCAACAGTGAGTCCCTTTGAAGAAAACAATCAGAGGGGTTGAATTTTTGGTGGCGCCTTTGACAAATGAATCTGGATGGTCCAACTTTTGGCAGCTCGTTTGAAGAAAAAATTCTATACCCCCCCCCCCTCCCTTGTGGGGAGGGGCGCGGTCAAAATTTGGAAAGCCCCACGGCTTCTGCATATAGGTTTACATTGAATAAATAAAACTTAATTTGCACAGATTCCGAGAGCTTTCGCAGATAAAAATCATATAACACAACATAGCCCTAGCCCTTTACATATCCTTTCAGCTTAGCTGCTTTTGTTACCTTAAGAGTTTGGTTTCTTTGATTGGTAGGCTCCAAGTCTTTATTCAACTGAGTTCAGATCGCTCTGGATTTGAACGAAGTCTCCGTCGCATTCTGAGCAGGTTGTAATTTCTTTCCAGCTTTTAATTTCACTTTCTTAAAGTCCTGCTCCTTGAGTTTCCTCTTTCTTTTGTTTTTTCCCATTTTGTACAAAGAAAATGGCAAAACACACCACTTCAGGCTTTTTCAAATTCACTCACATGCGAGCACATGCTGGAACGCCTAGGAAATATCAGACAGCGGATGTCTTCATAGAGCAAGCGCATGACAAGACCCTCAATTTTGAGGGTCTCCGTGAAATGACTGCGTCATGTAAATCTCACCAAAGTAGTTGAAGCGGGAGGCGAGGAAAGCATACTTTCAAGCCCTTGGATAAAAGCCTTCGTTGCTGGACCATTCGGCCCTGACTAAGGTAACAACTTGCTTATTTTTTCTTTGTGTTATTTTTCTTGTTAAGTAGAATCAATTTAGTGGCTATTCAAAGCGCTCCTTATCAAAATAGCTTTTGATTTTCACGGGATGGGGCTCGTTTGTCGATCTGCAGTACATTCCGGAATGGAAAATCTTGAACCTGTTTGACTTGTTAATAACCCCGCATTCGTTATTATAGGTCGGTTAAGTTTATATTTTTACGTTCAAATAAATCGAGATAAGTTTCCAGTAAGAAGATTAACTGCTCGTACAAAGGGCGCAAATATTAATAATCTTTTATTTGTGCTTTTTTTCAATGTACATGGTTGATTCTTACAATCTTAAATGATATGCTGTAAGATACCAAATCCATTCATAAAATAGGTGGTTTGCATTGCTACCGTGCTGGTGGAGAAAACAAAAGAAAATTTGCTCACATGGTTTGCCTCAAAATGATAGTTAACTCCCAGAGAGGAAAAATCTTATTGTTCCTGTCCACCAACATGGCCGACATGACGTCACATGCAAACCATCGATAGATTCAACCAAAAATGATGAATTTAGCAAAGAATGAAGTTTCATAGAGACCTGCATCAAACATGGGGGAATACAGAAGTTTGAATTTTTTCGATTCTTACCAAGAATTGTGTGATCAGGAGACTACAGCTAAACATGTACCTCTAGATAAGGGGGTTAGTTTCTAAAGAAACTGCAGTGCTATGTTGGCGGGGAGTACACACTAATGTTTTTGGTTGATAACTAAAGCTAACTTGGCCACTGTCAAAAGATTTGAGTGCTGACTTTTGAAGCATTAGCCCCTTTTCAGAGCACTGTGATGATTTAAGGCTAACCCTCGAAAAATATCAGCAGTTAATTTCTTTACGGTGACCAATTTACCTTTAGTTATCAACTTTGTTGATAAGTCAAACATTCGCACATGTACCTCTTCCCAGATACCACACATTTCTCTCTGAAAATCACAATGTTTTAATCTTTATATTTCCTCAAGTTGTGTCATATCTCTCCACCCAACTTCTCTTTTTTGCTAAGTTCAGGAAGGCATTTTTATTTTCTGAACTTGTTTTCCAACTTCATTTAAATCATAGTTTAAAATGTTATGCTAAATACTACAATAGTCAAACCCACTCCAATCAAATTAAGGTCATTTGGATAACGTCGGCTCATTGGGTTTGGAAATCAAATGCAGTTGAACTAGAACATTTTGTGAGGAGTTGATTGTGTTTGACTTCCAAACCCAAACAAATGCCACCAAATAATTTTGAAAGCACTCCAAATGGGAGAGATACTTCTTAAAAAATGTTTACCTTAGCATGACTGATTAAATCGCATGTTAATGGTTGACGTAATGTGTTGTTCCAGAAAATATCCATACCTCCCCCATGGAAGGTGTTTTTTGGATTGAGCTCCTCTCCCCACCCCTCCAGAAATTCCAGTTTACCTCCATACTTTCCTTTAAAACTTTTGGCCTTTGATACCCCCCACCCACTCAGAATTTCCAATGACCTTCCATGGGGTGGGTATGGATATTTTCTGGAACTCCATGATACAAGCAAATCACACATTTTTGTATCCACTATGCAATCAAACCTAATCAACTTTCAGAACTTTTAGTTCAAGTGAAGGAATGTTTTGGATTCCAAAGTGTCTGGTTCTGATCATTCACATATAATAAAGTTAAAACAAATAATAATCTTATGGTAATTAAATAGAAAACACTGTCAAAAGTCTAGATTTGTCTGTTTTACCTCTGTTTATAAGACAAACATGCTTGTTTTAAATTTGTTTTCTCAGATAGCTCAGGATGGCTACTGCGAGCCCTGCTTCTGTTACGTCTCCCCAGGAGGCTGGGCCAACAAACATCGTGAAGATGTTTACCACATATATTAACATCTTGACAGAGGCAACCATGTGTAAGTACAGCAGCCAGTATCTCCACCTCTCCAAGGAGATTCTGTTAAAAATATAATGTTATTGAGTACATGTATTTGTAGTTACAAGATCTCACTGTAAATTGTCTCTGTCAGCATTTTTTTTTTTACACACAACTGCGGTGGTCTTTCATGTATGAAATGACTTGTTTTGTGTTGGATGTTTTCAGGCATGTGCAATAGTGCATAATCATTTGTTGACAAGTTTGGTTTAAGACCTGTGTTCTGTTGAACATTTACAGTCTGTGAACTATTATTTCCACACCTGCTGTTGTAGTACAGTGTTGCTTGCACTGTAAAATTAATTTAAATTAGTCATGCAATGATCGCGCTATTAGAGTCGCAAATCGAGTTGATAAATGAGTTGCAAGATAAAGCAAACCAGTCAGGGTCTGAAATTGCGACTGACTGGTCGCCAATGCGACCAAAAATTAGGTGTTGGCGACCAGAAATTTAGAACTGGTCGCCAGCAGGTGATTAACCTTTCGTCCCATCACCATTTGACATTCTAAGCTAAAAGGGCTTTTTCTAAAAGAAAACATAAAGCTCCCGTGGACAGTTGTAGTAAACGAAGCGACGATTTTACGATCGCCATATTTACCTGGCGCCATATTGTTTTTAGCGGCTTCCCCCAATCCGGATATCACGGGCGAAAACATGACGTGGCGAGATCCGGCAAGATCAAAAGCATCAGTGGTTTTTATTTTATAAATAGTGACAGGCCTGCGCGGTGGGGGACTGGTTTGAGCAATAAAAAAGTGTGAGGGTCTGGCACTAGCTTATTGATCGTCGTTGCGTTTTCGTTCCGTTCCGGCGAAGAACAGATACTTTAATTGCACTCTTAGTTGAGTCTAGGTATAGAAAGAGGGCCCCCATGTCTTGAACATAGAACTTAATAGGATACCAGCATACTTCCAACTAAATGGAAATAATAATAGAAAGAAATCCGAAGCCTTCGCAAGAGCATTGGCAAACACGCTTTTTGAGATGTAGGACTCTGTTACCGTTACACGGCTTTTTTGAGTCTCCTTTTATGGCTCATGGCTCGTGTACGACGACCTGACTGACGTCATTAAGATTCAGTAGGAACGAAGGATCAGTAGGAATGTAGGATCAGTAGGAACGTAGTCATTAAGAAGACCTGACTGACGTCATTAAGATTCAGTAGGAACATAGGATCAGTAGGAATGTAGGATCAGTAGGAACGTAGGATCAGTAGGAACACAGGATCAGTAGGAACACAGGATCAGTAGGAACGTAGGATCAGTAGGAACAGTAGGAATGTAGAATCAGTAGGAACGTAGTCATTAAGAAGACCTGACTGACGTCATTAAGATTCAGTAGGAACGTAGGATCAGTAGGAATGTAGGATCAGTAGGAACGTAGGATCAGTAGGAACAGTAGGAATGTAGAATCAGTAGGAACGTAGTCATTAAGAAGACCTGACTGACGTCATTAAGATTCAGTAGGAAGGTAGGATCAGTAGGAATGTAGGATCAGTGTTAAAGTAGGATCAGTAGGAACAGTAGGAATGTAGGATCAGTAGGAACGTAGGATCAGTAGGAACTCAGGATCAGTAGGAACACAGGATCAGTAGGAACGTAGGATCAGTAGGAACTCAGGATCAGTAGGAACTACTGATGAAAATGCATATAAGTCGCACAAAAACAAACTTACTCATTCTCTTCGAGTTGCTAAACGTTTATAGTATGAAAAACAAATTGAAAAATTAAAATCAAATGTCAAGGCTACCTGGAAAGTTCTAAATGAAATCCTTAATAGAAATAAAGGAAAGCGTAGCTTGCCATCAATATTTAGGGTAGATTCTCGAGAAATTTCCAATCCAAAAGATATAGCTAATTTCTTTTGTAAATATTTTACTAATATTGGCCCCAATTTAGCTAGCAAAATTCCTGTATCAGAAAAGTCGCACAATTCTTTTTTACCTCCAAAACTAGTTAATTCAATATTTCTAGATGCTGTAAATGAGCAAGAAATTATTGAAATATGTAGCACTTGTCGTTCAGGTACTGCTGTAGGTTATGACAACATTTCTATGAGCCTAATTAAAGAATCTATCGATTTAATTATTTCACCTCTTACATGCATAATTAACTTATCCATCACTTCTGGAATTGTACCAAAACAATTAAAAATTGCTCGAGTTATTCCTTTATTTAAATCTGGTGAGCAGGATATATTTACGAACTACCGACCGGTGTCTGTTTTACCAGCATTCTCTAAAATCCTAGAGAGAGTAATGTACAATCGTCTTTTAATGTTTCTTAATAATCATAACATTCTCTCTGACAATCAGTATGGTTTTCGCAAGCATCACTCCACCGCTTATGCTCTTGCTTGTTTATATGACAAAATCTCTTCTGCCATTGACAATAAGGAATGCACATTTGGTATTTTTATAGACTTGTCCAAGGCCTTTGACACCGTTGATCATAACATTTTGATTTCAAAATTAGAGCATTATGGTGTTTGTGGCACTCCAATTAGATGGTTCAAAAGCTATCTAAGCAATAGACAACAATATGTGGAATTTAATGGCGTTAGGTCGGAGTATTGCGAAATTAAGTGCGGGGTGCCTCAGGGTTCTATACTAGGTCCCCTACTTTTCCTACTCTATATAAATGATCTGTGTAACGTGTCGAAGGTCGTGGACTTTATTCTTTTTGCAGATGATACAAACATATTTTCTCCCACAAAGATTTTAACTTGCTTCCTGGAATCTTGAATTCTGAAATGCTTAAATTAACTCATTGATGTCGAGCAAACAAACTGTCCATTAACTTTAAAAAATCAAATTTTAGGGTTTTTAGACCACCCCAAAGGAGGCAAACACTTGATATATCTATTCAAATTGACAACAATGCAATTAAACGTGTGAAAGAAACAGTATTTTTAGGTGTTATCCTCGATGAGCATTTGTCATGGAAGCCTCACATTCTTAGTGTTTCTAGAAAAATATCAAAATCAATAGGTATTATTTATAAGTCTAGTTTTTGCCTCCCCAAAACCTCCTTACGTTCCTTGTACTATAGTCTAGTTTACCCTTACTTAATTTATTGTGTTTCTGTGTGGGGATTGACGTATCAGTCTAATTTAAATCAGATTATTGTTCTGCAAAAGAAGATAATTAGAATAATATCAAAAGTTTCTTTTGATGCTCATACTGGTGTTCTTTTTAAAGAACAGGAGATTTTAAAATTCTCTGACATTTATTTATACCAAATAGGTAAATTTATGTATCTTTTTAAAAGAAGCTTACTTCCAAATTATCTTCGTGATATGTTTACTCTTGCAAGTCAAATACATTCTTATAAAACAAGAAATTCCAACCTTTTCTATATACCTTATTGTCGAACTAATCTTCGAAAATTCTCAATTCGGTTTCAAGGTCCTTCGTTTTTCAACTCGCGAAGTCGTGAAATTCAAAACAGTGAAAGTATCAGTTTGTTTGGCAAAAGACTTAAAAAATTCCTTCTACAGGTGTATCTAAGTTAAATTGACTCTTTGTTGAGCTACACACCTTTTCTTTACCTTTTCTTTTTTTCCTTCCTTTCCTTTTTTTTTTTTTTTGTTTTTTTTTTTGTTTTTTTTGTTTTTCTTCTTTAAAAAAAAAAAAAATAATTGGAAATTTCAATCAGTACCCTTAACTTCTATGGTTTATCCAATAGTTCTAGGAAGCCTATAGTTAATAAGCCCCCGGCTTCTATATAGGCTTCCTAGCCTTTAACAGATTTAATATTGTAAATAGTCAAGTATGAATATTGTAATAGTAAGAATATTGTGTGTCGTCTATAATGTATTTATGTTGTATTTTTTTGTTAATGGCAAATAAAATTGAATTGAATTGAATTGAACTCAGGATCAGTAGGAACGTAGGATCAGTAGGAACTCAGGATCAGTAGGATAACAGGATCAGTAGGAACACAGGATCAGTAGGAACGTAGGATCAGTAGGAACGCAGGATCAGTGGGAACACAGGATCAGTAGGAACGTAGGATCAGTAGGAACGTAGGATCAGTAGGAACGCAGGATCAGTAGGAACGTAGGATCAGTAGGAGCTTAGGATCAGTGGGAACACAGGATCAGTAGGAACGTAGGATCAGTAGGAACGTAGGATCAGTAGGGACGTAGGATCAGTAGGAACGCAGGATCAGTAGGAACACAGGATCAGTAGGAACGTAGGATCAGTAGGAACTCAGGATCAGTAGGAACACAGGATCAGTAAGAACACAGGATCAGCAGGAACGTAGGATCAGTAGGAACGTAGGATCAGTAGAAACTCAGGATCAGTAGGAACACAGGATCAGTAGGAACACAGGATCAGTAGGAACGTAGGATCAGTAGGAACTCAGGATCAGTAGGAACACAGGATCGGTAGGAACAGTAGGATCAGTAGGAACGTAGGATCAGTAGGAACGCAGGATCAGTAGGATAACAGGATCAGTAGGAACACAGGATCAGTAGGAACGTAGGATCAGTAGGAACGTAGGATCAGTAGGAACTCAGGATCAGTAGGAACACAGGATCAGTAGGAACACAGGATCAGTAGGAACGTAGGATCAGTAGGAACGTAGGATCAGTAGGAACACAGGATCAGTAGGATAACAGGATCAGTAGGAACACAGGATCAGTAGGAACGTAGGATCAGTAGGAACGTAGGATCAGTAGGAACGCAGGATCAGTAGGAACGTAGGATCAGTAGGAACTTAGGATCAGTGGGAACACAGGATCAGTAGGAACACAGGATCAGTAGGAACACAGGATCAGTAGGAACGTAGGATCAGTAGGAACCCAGGATCAGTAGGAACACAGGATCAGTAGGAACTTAGGATCAGTGGGAAAACAGGATCAGTAGGAACGTAGGATCAGTAGGAACGTAGGATCAGTAGGAACGCAGGATCAGTAGGAACGTAGGATCAGTAGGAACTTAGGATCAGTGGGAACACAGGATCAGTAGGAACACAGGATCAGTAGGAACACAGGATCAGTAGGAGCGTAGGATCAGTAGGAACACAGGATCAGGAGGAACGTAGGATCAGTAGGAACGTAGGATCAGTAGGAACCCAGGATCAGTAGGAACACAGGATCAGTAGGAACTTAGGATAAGTGGGAACACAGGATCAGTAGGAACGTAGGATCAGCAGGAACGTAGGATCAGTAGGAACTCAGGATCAGTAGGAACGTAGGATCAGTAAGAACTTAGGATCAGTGGGAACACAGGATCAGTAGGAACGTAGGATCAGTAGGAACGCAGGATCAGTAGGAACGTAGGATCAGTAGGAACTTAGGATCAGTGGGAACACAGGATCAGTAGGAACGTAGGATCAGTAGGAACACAGGATCAGTAGGAACGTAGGATCAGTAGGAACGTAGGATCAGTAGGAACCCAGGATCAGTAGGAACACAGGATCAGTAGGAACTTAGGATCAGTGGGAAAACAGGATCAGTAGGAACGTAGGATCAGTAGGAACGTAGGATCAGTAGGAACTCAGGATCAGTAGGAACGTAGGATCAGTAGGAACTTAGGATCAGTGGGAACACAGGATCAGTAGGAACGTAGGATCAGTAGGAACGTAGGATCAGTAGGAACGCAGGATCAGTGGGAACACAGGATCAGTAGGAACGTAGGATCAGTAGGAACGTAGGATCAGTAGGAACCCAGGATCAGTAGGAACACAGGATCAGTAGGAACACAGGATCAGTAAGTTGACTGCGAAAACAGGATGGGTAACAACGGTAGGAAGAGAAGGATCTGTAAGGGAGGGGTTGAGGGTTTTTAGCCCCTTCCTCCCACCGATTTTGTAGTAAAAATCTAAATTAACAGAGGAAGAATAGTTTGGTGTCTTCAAATAATTTGCCTGATATTATCTCTTAATGGGCTGTGCTGGACGTTTTGTTATAATCTACATTCTGCTTTGTTGCGCGTTGAGTTAACTCCAGTTCAGTTACAATCGTTGGATTTCTAGGTTTTTTAAAGGTTGATATTAGCAGTTATACTTTAGCAATGGAGGAGATTGTAGTGATAGTGATTTTAAAGATCGGATAACAAATGTTTATCAGCTTTTGTTCAATAGAAACAGCACTGAACAATTTAAATGAAAAGTTTTGTTTGTTTTCCAATATATTTTGCCCTGATTATAGAAGAATTAAAATCAAAATTTTCCGAGGAAGCATTCCCCGATAGCCCTCTTTGGTTCACTTTTAGAGCGCACGTTCTTTTAGTTGGCTAGTTAGTTTAAGGTTCATTGAGCCTGAAACAGGAACAGAGCTTGTTTCGATTAGAATGCAGTATATGTCAAAACTCTGCCTCTTTATTATCCTCATCAATTCACAATTATGTCTCCTCGTAATTAAATGCTCTCAGACAGAGTTTGCGTATTCTATTTGGGTCCTTTACTCTCTTTATCTCTAGCGCAGAATGTTTAGTCTCATTACCAATCATCGTCTTGCATCAGGTTGTCTCGAGTTCATCCTTGTCACGTGACTTATTAAGCATCTTTTTGAAAAGCTCTCGAGAGACACAACTGATAGGCGCCCTTGCCGTGAAATGCTGACGGTACATTTCTAGGACACTGGTCAGCGGTTATATTTTTGAAAGTAGGTATTTTTAGGGTATAATATTGTAGTGTTTCGTTCCAATTATTCAAATTTCCCACGGCTTTCTCACTCACTTAAGTGAAATAGTTTTCCCTGGAGGGTGAACGTTTCCTATTTCCAGACGTCTTTCCACGGAAATGTAGGACACTGATATGACTAATCGATGATATGGATATGCATAGTTGATATCTAAATTTACTTTGTTTTCTTCTGCATTGTAAAGGTCATCCAGAATCCCGGTGTGTCTATTGTGGGCTACAGTCAGCCGGAACGTTTCTACCCTATCTACGCCCGATTAAAGGAAAGAAGAGATGGGGCCGTGGATAGGATGCTTATTTATCAGCCTAAACCACAGCGCCTCACAGCTGCTGAAATCAAGACTTTCATAGGCCGCTTAAATCAATTAGCTGTCAAGGACCTGAGGTAAGCCGCCTGATTTATTACATGTTTTACTTTATCTTTCTTTCTTGTTCGTTATAAGGGCAAAAGGGAATAGCTACTGTTTCTGATCCATTAAAGTTTCCATAAATTAAGAAATTTTCAAATACTATGGCTTTCGAATACGTGAAAGCGTTATTGGAGAGTTGGCAATTATATGCCGCAGACCCTCCCACAATTTTTGAAGTCTTCTTAAGACAAATCTAAGCAAAAGAACGTGAAGTCTATTTAAACCGCTTGCAATAAAAAAAAAAAAATCAGAAACCCTCTGGCCTATTTTAGTCACGGCCATTCTGAAGAGTACTTCCATATAGTTAACAAATTAATGACGAGACTAGGGAATACCTTATTGCCCCAGTTTAGACTGTCTTCTGTTTCTTGCTTGCACTGATTGTGACTTGTTTCCGTCATTTATTTGTCTTCTCTAGATCTGTCTACGAAAGTACCTATACCTTCTGTCACGACGAAAACGATGTAATGACATTAACGTCGGATGCAACAGGAAATGAGGCGTTTGAACAATTTTTAGACAAGATTACCCACAAGCTTAATAAGCAGTGGGAGGAGAATGACGGAGCAACAGAAGACGTCTCAAAAGACGACAGGCACGTGTTGAGGCTAGCGGCGGTCATGCACGTGTTCTACGGGCAGCTTCTCAATAAGTTAGATCGTCTTCCAGCATCGTCACCACCTTCCGTTGTGAGTGCGGAAACATTAAAGCGGGCCATTGCTTTGACACACTACTTCGCAAAGCAACGAAAAGTTCTTGATCAAGTACTTACAAATATTAAGTAATGTAAGTTATGGATTGAGTTGGCTTAGCGCGCCTTAGCTTAAGGGGCCGTTCATCATTTAAACCAAGGAAAATGTGAACATAAACCACCCAATTACAGTCAATCTAACTACTAACAAGGGATGTACATGCATAAAGTAAATGCGAGACCCTCCTCCGTGAGCTCTCAAGGAAACCCTGTGTAAGAAGAAGCTAAATGTAACCGTTTGAAACAGTAGCAAGAATTTTAATCAACCCACCCTGCCTCCTTCCCCCTTCCCTATATTTCTTACCTATAGTACCCCCTTTAATTTCGGACACGCTAAGTATCTAGGATTCACGTCCAGGTTAATAAAGGACGTTATAGGACAAAGTTTACTGATTAGTTATAAATCGGATAAGGGAAAACTGTGCTATGAATTGTTGGATCTTAAATATCGAGTTTTCAACCATTGCCACTCGTATTTGTTTTTCTAATCTGTAGAAAATTTAAGAAGGAGGGTGAATGAAATTAACAATGAGACTGTAGATTCTTTATTTATTATATAAACACCAATGAAATACCAGTTGAGCTTTCGCGCGAAAACATGAGATCTTCACACGTGTTCTTTTCACACGTGAAAATATCACCTGCTGCTATGGTTACATAATAAATCGCGCCTTTTGCAATGATTTGGTATTTCATTGGTGTTTATATAATACCTATTTTACTCGTTCGCATGTTTTTCATCACTCGCAGAGAAATTTCGTATTTCCTCGCGGTCATGTAATATCCTCTATATATCTGCTATATGCCTCGAAGTTACTTTCGCATGCCAAGTATGACACATGAATTGCTTTGTCGGGATTTAAGAAACGTATCATGTAGGACTGATGTGGTTGAATTGTTAAATTTTAGTTGCAGGTTGGAAATGAGCAAGAAGGGCGGAACGATAGTAGGGAAGACACAAAAACCATCGCAACAAAAGTATTGACGTGCCGTGGTCCTTTTGTGACTGTCCAAAGCTCTATATCAGCGGATGCAGGCGGCCACTGGCCGCAACAGTTTTAGAAGTAATGGCCAATCTAAAAACTGACGGACTGGGGACTGTCTTGGTGGTCGATAGAAGCAATGTGTTTTATAAGCTTCTTCCATTTCGCGCAACTGCAGAGGGCCTCCAGAATTACGATGTCACCGCAGAAATGTACCGTCAGCATTTCACGGCAAGAGCGCCTATCAGTTGTGTCTCTCGAGAGCTCTTCAATAAGATGCTCGATAAGTCGCCTGACAAGGAAGAACTCGAGACAACTTATGGAATTACTGAAGAGGGGGACGATGATTAGTTATGAGACTTTTTCGCGCTAGAGATAAAGGGAGTAAATTTAAGGACCCAAATAGAATACGTAAACTCTGTTTGAGAGCATTTAATTACGAGGGAACATAATTGTGAATTGATAAGGATAATGAAGAGGCAGAGTTCTGACATATACTGTATTCTAATCGAAATAAGCTCTGTTCCTGTATTTTGGCAGCTTTTTCTAGGCGTCATGGTTCAATTACCCTTGAAGTAATTAACCAACCGGCCGAAACACTTTTTGGGTTTCTTACAAGGAAGATTTTTTTATTTTTTTTCCTCATCGGTAGGCAATTGAATAAGATACTCTAGACGCTATTGTCCAAAACACAAATGATAACATTTGTTCTAAGTGCTAGTGCTGCCACCTTAATTAAATGATTGGAGAAACGATTTGTTTTTCTGATTTGTCCGGAGAATTTAAGGACGTTCTCGCCCATCCCTAATACGCATCCTTATTGCGCACGCTCTTTATTAGGCACATGCGTGCTACACCGAGTAAAAAAAAAAAAAAAAAACTGAACAAGATGTAGTGGTGATGGCCGAGAAGTAAACTCGGTGTCAGAATCTTTTTGTTGGACGCACGGTGACCCCCATTGTTTTTTTTTTCGGGAGAGCGCTTCCTTTTCTGATTCTTTTCATCACAACAGAAAAAAAAAAAAAACCTGTACGTGGGGAGTTTTAATTAAGTTTTCGCTTTTACTATTCGCATGGTATCAATTGTTGCATGAATACAGTGTGCGAAACTGAGAAATATCCTTTTTTAAGGCTAATTCGTCTGGTAGGAACGACATAGTTTGCAAAAATCTATTCAGTAGGCTTGCTTACGCTGAAATAAACACAATTAACTTCGATAGAATTCTCCACTTTTCTCAAATTTTTGCTGAATCCAAAATCATCTTCAATGACCAAAGTTCATAGGAGTACCACGATCTGCGCTTTTTCTTTCGAATTGGTGACCCCACGTTTTTTTACTTTATTGACACAAGCTGATCATTGTCTAACAGCAGTCAAAGTTTAACAGTTATCTGTACGTATGAAGATTTTGGGTGCGAATGTCTTTAAGGTGAAAATTGTAATGATCAGCTAATTTAAGTTTGTGAAATGTTAGCGATAAACAACATAATTGCTATTTTCATTTCAACAACACTGGAAAGTTGTTAATTTGACTAAAGTAGAAGTTGCGAATCAACGGTAATTGAAATCGTTCACTTCAGCAATTGTGAATTGTGACATATTACAGCTATGGTGAGAATGATGATTATTCCAGAAAGTGACGCAGGCATACTCGGAAAAAAGAAATCCGAGTGCTCCTATCAGGAGTCGAATCTAAGACCTTCCGATTACTAGTTCGGATGCTCTACCACTGAGCTACAGGAGACTCGTGGGAGCTAAGGCCATTAAACTAGGTTCATGGGACAAACATCCTGCACACTGCTAGGATTTGAATGTCAAACGTGTGGTATATGAAAGAAATGTGATGGTATATTTCCAGCCTGGTGAATGAATGAGAATGATGATTATTCTAGAAAGTGACGCAGGCATACTCGGAAAAAAGAAATCCGAGTGCTCCTATCAGGAGTCGAATCTAAGACCTTCCGATTACTAGTTCGGATGCTCTACCACTGAGCTACAGGAGACTCGTGGGAGCTAAGGCCATTAAACTAGGTTCATGGGACAAACATCCTGCACACTGCTAGGATTTGAATGTCAAACGTGTGGTATATGAAAGAAATGTGATGGTATATTTCCAGCCTGGTGAATGAATGAGAATGATGATTATTCTAGAAAGTGACGCATGCATACTCGGAAAAAAGAAATCCGAGTGCTCCTATCAGGAGTCGAATCTAAGACCTTCCGATTACTAGTTCGGATGCTCTACCACTGAGCTACAGGAGACTCGTGGGAGCTAAGGCCATTAAACTAGGTTCATGGGACAAACATCCTGCATACTGCTAGGATTTGAATGTCAAACGTGTGGTATATGAAAGAAATGTGATGGTATATTTCCAGCCTGGTGAATGAATGAGAATGATGATTATTCTAGAAAGTGACGCATGCATACTCGGAAAAAAGAAATCCGAGTGCTCCTATCAGGAGTCGAATCTAAGACCTTCCGATTACTAGTTCGGATGCTCTACCACTGAGCTACAGGAGACTCGTGGGAGCTAAGGCCATTAAACTAGGTTCATGGGACAAACATCCTGCATACTGCTAGGATTTGAATGTCAAACGTGTGGTATATGAAAGAAATGTTTATGCTCACTATCAGTAAAAGCAACGTTTTCAGCTTTAGGAAAGCTACTGCCACAACAAATCTTAGCTTTTCGAACGATCGAGTGACTGGAGCGGAGCATCTCATTTACCAGTTAGTGCGTCCGCGAGGAGCGCAGTCGTAATTGTGATCTTTCCTTGAACTTTTCTCAATATTTTTCATATTCTCAGTTTTCAAAAGCATTGGCCGGGAACTAGTATGTAGTTGGTGCCTCGCTAACCTCACCCTGTCCAACGAAATCCTCTAATTGGCAATTAACACTTGTTTTATTCGGTTGTGCCATCATGAAATCTTTTATTCTCCCTTATACACTTAAACGTATTCATTATAATTGTCACATTTTAACGAACCTTTACGTGTTTTGTATGACAGGCAGCCCGCACAGTTCCTAGCCTTATCGTATAAATGGATGTTCCTTTAAGGAAGTCATACACACTTATACTCTTATTCCTGGTGGTTGTTTTTGTTATATATCACAGTGATGGCAATCCGCTACCTTCAAAGTTGTTAAAAGGCATAGCGACACTAATAGATCGGTACGAGAAAGGAGAGCTCACTGCAAGATTCTCCATTTATTATTATCACGATGATGAGGACCAACAGAGCATAGAAGCGTTCTTTATTCCTGGTATTATTCTTTGGGATCCGTTGTTTCAGTATTTCAATGGAGAGTTACGTTGTCCCCAGTGTGACCAAATTCTGAAGCCTAGGAGCTGGAAGGATGGAAGAGATTGGAAGCACGACAACCCCAGGCAGCTTTCAGATCTTGAAAGTACTGTTCTGCTGGTGAGTAGAGTCTATGCGTGCAAGAATGATCACCGAACAGTCGGCCATGACCCGCACATTCTGAAGCAGTTTCGAAGGAAGAACTAATCCCCGTTGTACTTTTACACAAAAATGGAATTACGCGTCATTTGTACAGAATGATAACCGTTTAAACTGCGTCAGGAATGACGTAAATGGAAGTAGAATCACTCTTAAAGCAAATGTGGCACAGTTACCACACAGAGATGGTTATCAGAGCGTTGGCTATGATAAGAACTACCACAGCACACATACCAACACTCAATATTAGTAACATACCAAGGGTTTCACCGCTACATCCCAACAGAAAGCTAATTCGCCAATGTTTTGCTCACGACTATCTCAATAAAGAAAAACTTTACAATGCAAGGATGTCATCCTTCACAGGCAGTTGGCTATGCTCTGACCATACATTCAAAGTCGCTGGCAATGTAGGTATGTGGCAAAAGGACAATGGATTCGCCAATTCGACTCCATGTTTTCCATAATGAACGAGGAAGGAATTATTCTAGCTTGGCAACTGACCAGAGGCACTGGCTTCAGTAGGGTAAAAAGTCTACTCATGGGACTCCAAAAACGGTTTAATAAGCGTCGGGTGATCATCCGGGGATTTTCTATTGACAACTGCTGCTTCTGGAGGTTATTATTGCAAGGGGTATTTGGACTCATTCCGATCAAACTTGATTTGTTTCATGCAGTGCAACGGATAGCCAGTGAAATTAAAAAAAGACACCCCCTAGGAAGAAATTGTCTCAATTCTTTTCGTTTAGTTTTTCGTCAATCTGGCGACATAGAGAAAGAACGAAAACAACCAACACCTTCACGCCAAGTAATGCTGGAAAACTTGGCTCGATTTCGGGAAAACTGGACAAATGTTGAACTTTCTGGAGACAAAGTACTTTCAGACAAGGCCCATAAAGAATTGTATAAGTTAAAAGTGCACATTGAGAAAGGTTGTTTGGAAGATATACCTCCAAAGGCTGGAACAAGCAGGCAAGAATCGATGCATAAAAGCCTTCGTAAGAGTGTAGAGAAGAGAAGGGTGGGAGTTAAAGTAGCTGTGGCAAGTATAGGGACTTGTTTATACAGGTGGAACGAACGACGGCTCTCGGACAAGACTGGATCATCAACAGTACCCCCAGTCACGTATTATTTAGACTCTATAGATATTCACGAGGACCAAGAAGTGTTTGGCACTGGAGAGCTTCAAACGAAATGCATCGAGGAAGAATTGGAAGATAGCCCTGAGCCAGGTCCCTTCTATGAAAGTGATTCGAATAGCAGCAGTAGTGAAGATGAGAGCAATGAAAATGACGGCAACACTTTTGAAAAAATCAGCGAGGAAGATGCTTACCAACGAGTTCTAGACTACGCCCTATATATGAAGAGCTTGGCTCACAGCCTGCAAGCAAAATGCCAGGCACCTACAATGCAAGTCAATCTGTCTCAGTTTAAAGGGGAGAAGCCTCGTATTATTCTCCTCGCACGTTCGTGATAACAGGCCGGACGCGGAAGACTGCAACGATAGGCTTAGGAAAGTGTTAAAGGCGTTTGGGTTTGTTCCGTTACCAATGCCAGGTGATGGCAACTGCTTTTTCCACTGTATCTCTGAAAGTGTAACTTCAATTCTGAAATCACAGAACTGTAACCTTGCATCTCATTTGCAATCTCTCGGGCTTAGCCAGCATGTAAATAACTGCGACAAAATAAGCGTTCTCAGGCAGTTGATAGTAGAGGAATTCACAGGTCCAAATAGCCATGTCTACAAGCCATTCCTTGTGACATCGACCAATGCGTACGATGAAGAAGCGCGGAAATTTAAAAACCCTGGACACTTTGATTCAGAATTAGGCAACTGTGTTCCTCTGGCGATGAGTAATATATTACAGATACCCCTTGTAATTTTTACTTCAATGGAAAACTACCCTATTTCTCATGTTATTCCAAGAACTAGCGTGTTGTCTGAGGTTCCCATATATCTCGCTTATGTTCATAGTGGTAGTGGACACTATAACTTGGTCGCTGAACAAAAGATGACAGACACCGTTCTACCGATTACTGCAAACGATCTTGAGGAGTCGGACGAGCGAGTATCTAATATGGTAATCCCGCCAAAGCAATCAGACAAGGATGAAACTCGATGTTCGTGTGGTCGTGGAGCAGCTGGAAAGACCAGGAACAACGAGTTCTGCAAAACATACAAGTCACGCTGTCCATGCTTCCGCGCCCTCCAAAGTTGCAACAAGTTCTGTTCGTGCCGTTCGTGCGTTAACCCCTTTGGCAGAAATATTCAGGAGAGAGACAAACTGGAAGCACTCCCACAAAAAAGAGCCAAACAAGATTTTCAACGAGATGTCTGCCAAACAGATCAAGACTATATGGATAAGAGAGCAGAAGAACCCATAACTCCAACTTGGTTGGAAGATGAATATTTTGTCTTTGACGCCTTGCTGTTGTACTTGCTAAACACAAATCAGGATGGTTCTACAAGCAAGGTCTTTTCAGAGTACCACAGGATTGTGCAGTTTTGCAGCGAATTGGAACACCGAGACCTTCTTCTGCACCCTAAATCATTGTCAGCTGTATCAAAGAAAGTAGAAGAAACAAAAGCAAAATTAAAAATTGATGAGGAGTTCTTCAAAATGCAAATCAAATACAACTGGTTTTTTGACTAAGCATTTCCAAACCACAATTGAAACACATTAATAGACAGTGAATAGACACCCTCAAAATTAAGGAGTAACATATATGGGTTTGGATACTCATATTCCTTCGTAAAATGGTTAATCTGCGTGAACTGAAAAATGTTAGCAAAATATACAGTGATGACAACGTGCTTTGCAAGTGAACGTTTAGTATTTCAGATCAGTTTGTTTCAGTTATATTGGTGCCGTACTTTTTCAATGGCTATAGAAGAAAAATGAGAAAAGGAAATGCTACTGTTAAACCAGTACTGATCCTACTTTCCTTCTGATCCTGTGTTCATACTGATCCTGTGTTCCTACTGATTCTACGTTCCTACTCATCCTGTGTTCCTACTGATCCCACGTTCCTACTGATCCTAAGTTCCTACTGATCCTGTGTTGCTAATGATCCTGTGTTCCTACTGATCCTACGTTCCTACTGATCCCGTGTTCCTACTGATCCTGTGTTCCTACTGATCCTAAGTTCCTACTGATCCTGTGTTCCTACTGATCCTACGTTCCTACTAATCCTGTGTTCCTACTGATCCTGTGTTTCTACTGATCCTAAGTTCCTACTGATCTTGTGTTCCTACTGATCCTACGTTCGACTGATCCTCTGTTCCTACTTATCCTGTGTTCCTACTGATCCTGTGTTCCAACTGATCCTAAGTTCCTACTGATCCTGTGTTCCTACTGATCCTGTGTTCCTACTGATATTGTGTTCCTACTGATCCTAAGTTCCTACTGATCCTGTGTTCCAACTGATCCTGTGTTCCTACTGATCCTGTGTTCCTACTGATCCTAAGTTCCTACTGATCCTGTGTTCCTACTGATCCTGTGTTCCTACTGATCCTGTGTTCCTACTGATCCTGAGTTCCTACTGATCCTGTGTTCCTACTGATCCTACCTTCCTACTGATCCTGTGTTCCTACTGATCCTGTGTTCCTACTGATCCTACGTTCCTACTGATCCGGTGTTCCTACTGATCCTGTGTTTCTACTGGTCCTAAGTTCCTACTGCTCCTGTGTTCCTACTGATCCTACGTTGCTACTGATCCTGTGTTCCTACTGATCCTGTGTTCCTACTGATCCTACGTTCCTACTGATTCTGTGTTCCTACCTGAGTTCCCACTGATCCTGTGATCCTACTGATCCTACGTTCCTTGTGATCCTGTGTTCCTACTGATCCTGTGTTCCTACTAATCTTACGTTCCCATTGATCCTGTGTTCCTACCTGTGTTTCTGCTGATCCTGAGTTTCTACTGATCCTATGTTCCCACTGATCCTACATTCCTTCTGATCCTGTGTTCCTACTGATCCTGTGTTCCAACTGATCATACGTTCCTACTGATCCTGAGTTCCTACTGATCCTACGTTCCTACTGATCCTGAGTTCCTAATGATCCTACGTTCCTACTGTTCCTGTGTTCCTACTGATTCTGTGTTCTTACTGATCCCGTGTTCCTACTGATCCTGTGTTCCTACTCATCCTACGTTCCTACTAATCCTACGTTCCTACTGATCGTACGTTCTTACTGATCTTACGTTCCTACTGATCCTGTGTTCCTACTGATCATAAGTTCCTACTGATCCTACGTTCCTACTGATCCTACGTTCCTACTGATCCTGTCTTCCTACTGATCCAGTGTTCCTACTGATCCTGAGTTCCTACTGATCCTGTGTTCCTACTGATCCTACGTTCCTACTGATCCTGTGTTCCTACTGATTCTGTGTTCCTACTGATACTACGTTCCTACTGATCCTGTGTTTGTACCTGAGTTTCTACTGATCCTGTGTTCTTACTGATCATGTGTTCCTACATAAGTTACTACTGATCCTGTGTTCCTACCGATCCTACGTTCCTTCTGATCCTGTGTTCCTACTTATCCTGTGTTCTTACTGATCCTACGTTCCTACTGATCCTGTGTTCCTACTGATCCTGAGTTCCTACTGATCACACGTTCCTACTGATCCTAAGTTCCTACTGATCCTGTGTTCCTACTGATCCTGTGTTCCGACTGATCCTACGTTTCTACTAATCCTGTGTTCCTAGTGATCCTGTGTTCCTACTAATCCTGTGTTCCTACTGATCCTAAGTTCCTACTGATCCTAAGTTCCTACTGAACCTGTGTTCCTACTGATCCTGTGTTCCGACTGATCCTACGTTTCTACTGATCCTGTGTTCCTAGTGATCCTGTGTTCCTACTGATCTTACCTTCCGACTGATCCTGTGTTCCTACTTATCCTGTGTTCGTAATGATCCTACCTTCCTACTGATCCTGTGTTCCTACCTGAGTTAATACTGTTCCTGTGTTTCCACTGATCCTACGTTGCTTCTGTTCCTGTGTTCCTACTGATCCTGTGTTCCTACTGATCCTGTGTTCCTACTGATCCTGTGTTCCTACTGATCCTGAGTTCCTACTGATCCTGTGTTCCTACTGATCCTACGTTCCTACTGATCCTGTGCTCCTACATGAGTTCCTACTGATCCTGTGTTCCTACTGATCCAGTGTTCTTACTGATCCTGAGTTCCTACTGATCCTGTGTTCGTACTGATCCTACGTTGCTACTGAACCTGTGTTCCTACTGATCCTGTTTTCCTACCCATCCTACGTTCTTACTAATCCTACGTTCCTACTGATTCTACGTTCCTACTGATCCTACGTTCCTACTGATCCTGTGTTCCTAATGATCCTGTGTTCTACTGATCCTAAGTTCCTACTGATCCTACGTTCCTACTGATCCTACGTTTCTACTGATCCAGTGTTCCTACTGATCCTAAATTCCTACTGATCCTTTGTTCCTACTGATCCTACGTTGCTACTGATCCTGTGTTCCTACTGATCCTGTTTTCCTACTGATCCTACGTTCCTACTGATTCTGTGTTCCTACCTGAGTTCCTACTGATCCTGTGATCCTACATATCCTACGTTCCTTCTGATCCTGTGTTCCTACTCATCCTGTGTTCCTACTAATCTTACGTTCCCATTGATCCTGTGTTCCTACCTGTGTTTCGGCTGATCCTGAGTTCCTACTGATCCTATGTTCCCACTGATCCTACATTCCTTCTGATCCTGTGCTTCTTCTGATCCTGTGTTCCAAGTGATCATACGTTCCTACTGATCCTGAGTTCCTAGTGATCCTACGTTCCTACTGATCCTGAGTTCCTAATGATCCTACGTTCCTACTGATCTTAAGTTCCTACTGAACCTGTGTTCCTACTGATCCTGTGTTCCGACTGATCCTACGTTTCTACTGATCCTTTGTTCCTAGTGATCCTGTGTTCCTACTGATCCTACGTTCCGACTTATCCTGTGTTCCTACTTATCCTGTGTTCGTACTGATCCTACCTTACTACTGATCCTGTGTTTCTACCTGAGTTAATACTGATCCTGTGTTTCCACTGATCCTAAGTTGCTTCTGATCCTGTGTTCCTACTGATCCTGTGTTCCTAGTGATCCTACGTTCCTTCTGATCCTGTGTTCCAACTGATCCTGAGTTCATACTGATCCTATGTTCCTACTGATCCTAAGTTCCTACTGATCCTGTGTTCTTACTGATCCTGTGTTCGTACTGATCGTACGTTCCTACTTTACCTGTGTTCCTACTGATCCTACGTTAATACTGATCCTGTGTTCCTACTGATCTTACGTTCCTGCTGATCCTGTGTTCCTACTGATCCTGTGTTCCTACTGATCCTAGTTTCCTACTTATCCTACGTTCCTACTGATCCTACGTTCCTACTGATCCTACGTTTCTACTGATCCTGTGTTCCTACTGATCCTACGTTCCTACTGATCCTGTGTTCCTACTGATCCTGTGTTCCTACTGATCCTACGTTCCTAATCATCCTGTGTTCCTACCCGTGTTCCTACTGATCCTGTGTTCCTACTTATCCAACGTTCCTACTGATCCTAAGTTCCTAGTGATCATGTGTTCCTACTGATCCTGTGTTCCTACTGATCCTACATTCCTACTAATCCTGTGTTCCTACATGAGTTCCTACTGATCCTGTGTTCCTACTGATCCTACGTTCCTTCTGATCCTGTGTTCCTACTGATCCTGTGTTCCTACTGATCCTACGTTCCTAATCATCCTGTGTTCCTACCTGTGTTCCTACTGATCCTGAGTTCCTACTTATCCAACGTTCCTACTGATCCTAAGTTGCTAGTGATCATGTGTTCCTACTGGTCCTGTGTTCCTACTGATCCTACATTCCTACTAATCCTGTGTTCCTACTGATCCTGTGTTCCTACTGATCCTGTGTTCTTACTGATAATGTGTTTCTACAGGTCCTAAGTTCATACTGATCCTGTGTTCCTACTGATCCTTCATTCCTATTGATCCGGTGTTCCTACTGATCCTGTGTTTCTGCTGATTCTAAGTTCCTACTGATCCTGTGTTCCTACTGATCCTACGTTCCGACTGATCCTGTGTTCCTACTTATCCTGTGTTTGTACTGATCCTACGTTACTACTGATCCTGTGTTCCTACCTGAGTTAATACTTATTCTGTGTTCCCACAGATCCTACGTTCCTTCTGATCCTGTGTTCCAACTGATCCTGAGTTCCTACTAATCCTACGTTCCTACTGATCCTAAGTTCCTACTGATCCTGTGTTCCTACTGATCCTGTGTTCGTACTGATCGTACGTTCCTAGTGATCCTGTGTTCCTACTGATCGTACGTTCCTACTGATCCGGTGTTTTTTTTGATCCTGTGTTCCTACTGATCCTGTGTTCCTACTGATCCTACTTTCCTACTAATCCTACGTTCCTACTGATCCTACGTTCCTACTGATCATACGTTTTTACTGATCCTGTGTTCCTACTGATCCTGTGTTCCTACTGATCCTAAGTTCCTACTGATCCTACGTTCCTACTGATCCAGTGTTCCTACTGATCCAGTGTTCCTACTGATCCTGAATTCCTACTGATCCTGTGTTCGTACTGATCCTACGTTGCTACTGATCCTGTGTTCCTACTTATCCTGTGTTCCTACTGATTCTACGTTCCTACTAATCCTACGTTCCTACTGATCCTACGTTCCTACTTTTCCTGTTTTCCTACTGATCCTGTGTTCCTACTGATCCTAAGTTTTTACTGATCCTACGTTCCTGCTGATCCTGTGTTCTTACTGATCCTGTGTTCCTACTGATCTTGTGTTCCTACTGAACCTACGTTGCTACTGATCCTGTGTACCTACTGATCCTGTGTTCCTACTTATCCTACGTTCCTACTGATCCTGTGTTCTAACCTGAGTTCCCCTAAACGTAACACTTACTAACCCTCATACGTAAGAAAACTAAACCCAGAACGTAAGAAACAGTAACGCCTAAAAGTAAGAATCACTAACCCCGAGAAGTAAGAAAACTAACCCACAAAACGTAAGATTTACTAAGCCCCAAACGTAATAAAACTAACCCCTAAACATAACAATCACTAATCCCCAAACGTAAGAATCACTAACCCCCAAACGTAAGAAAACTAACCATCGAACGTAAGAATCACTAACCTCCGAACGTAAAAAAACTAACCCCCGAACGTAATCAATCACTAAACCCCAAACGTAATAAAACCAACCCCCAAACGTAAGAAATAATAACTCCTAAAAGTAGGAAAACTACCCAAACGTAGGAATCACCAATCCCCAAACGTAAGAATTACTAACCCCAAAACGTATGAAAACTAACCTCTAAACCTAAGTATTAGTAACCCCCAAACGTAAGAAAACTAATCCCCGAATGTAAAAATCACTAAGCACAAAACGTAAGAAAACTGAACCCTAACGTAAGAATAACTAACCGCAAAACCTAAGAAAACTAACCTTTAAACGTAAGACTTACTAATCCCCAAACGTTAGAAAACTAACCCCAAAATGTAAAAAACACTAACGCCTAAACGTAAGAAATCAATAACCCCGAGAAGTAAGAAAACTAACCCACAAAACGTAAGAATCACTAAGCCCCAAACTTAAGAAAACTAACCCCTAAACATAACAATCACTAATCCCCAAACGTAAGAATCACTAACCTCCAAACGTAAGAAAACTAACCATCGAAGGTAAGAATCACTAACCTCCAAACGTAACAAAACTAACCCCCGAACGTAATCAATCACTAAACCCCAAACGTAATAAAACCAACCCCTAAACGCAAGAAAACTTACCCGCAAACGCAAGAAATAATAACTCCTAAACGTAGGAAAACTAACCACCAAACGTAAGAAAACTAGAGCCCAAACGTAAGAATTAGTAACCCCTAGACGTAAGAAAACTAACCCCAAAAACGTAAGCAACACTAACCCCCAAACGTAACAAAACTAAACCCCGAACGTAATTAATCACTAAACCCCAAACGTAATAAAACCAACCCCCAAACGTAAGAAAACTTACCCGCAAACGTAAGAAATGATAACTCCTAAACGTAAGAAAACTAACCCCTAAATGTAAGAAAAACTAGCCCCCAAACGTAAGAATTACAAACCCTCAAACATTAGAAAACTAACCCCAAAACGTAACAATCAGTAACCCCTAAACGTAAGAAAAATAACCCCCAAACGTAAGAAGACTTACCCACAAAACGTAAGAATCAATAACCCCCAAACGTAAGAAAACTAACCCCTGAACGTGAGAATCACTCATCCCGAAACGTAAGAAACTAACTCCCAAACGTAAGAATCACTAACCCCAAAACGTAAGAAAACTAACTACCGAACGCAAGAATCACTAACCTCCAAACGTAAGAAAACTAACCCCCAAACGTAAGAATTACTAACCTCGAAACGTAAGAAATCTAACCCCTAAACGTGAGAATCACTAACCCCCAAACGTAACAATTAGTAACCCTTAAACGTAACAAAATAAACCCCCAAACGTAGGAATCACCAATCCCCAAACGTAAGAATTACTAGCCCCCAAATGTAAGAAACCTAACCCCAAAAGGTAAGAATCACTAACCCCCAAACGTAAGAATTACTAACCCTCAAACGTGAAAATCACTAACCCCCAAACGTAAGAAAACTAACGACCAAACGTAAGAATCACTAACCCTAAATCGTAAAAATCACTAACTCCCAAACGTAAAAATTACTACCCCCCAAATGTAACAAAACTAATTCCCAATCGTAAGAGCCACTTACCCCCAAACGTAAGAATAGTAACCCAAAACGAAAGAAATTTAACTCCTAAACCTAACAATTACTAACCCCCGAACGTTACAAAACTAACCCCTAAACGTAAGAATTACTAACCTCCAAACGTAAGAAAATTAACCCCTAAACGTTAGAATTACTAACTTTAAAACGTAAGAAAACTAACCCCCAAACGTAAGAATTACTAACCCCCAAACATATAAAAACTAATCCCAAAACGTAAGAATCACTAACCCTCAATCATCAGAATTACTAACAACAAAACGTGAGAAAACTAACCCCTAAACGTAAGAATCACTAACCTCGAAACTTAACAAAACTAACAAGTAAACGTATTAATTACTAAACTCCAAACGAAAGAAAACTAACCCCAAAACGTTTGAAATCCAAGCCCCAAACGTAAGATTTACTAACCCCTAAACGATTGAAAACTAACCCCAAAACGTAAGAATCACTAACCCCCAAACGTCAAAAAACTAACTCAAACAATTACGAATCACTAACCTTAAAACGTATAAAAACTAACACCCAAACGTAAGAAAATTAACATTAAAATGTAAGACTCGCTAACCACCAAACGTAAGAAAACAAACCCCTAAACCTAAAAATCATGAACCGCTAAAGGTAAGAAAACTAACCTCCGAACTTAAGAATCACTAACCCCGCAAACGCAAGAAAACTAACCCCAAAGCGTAAAAATCACTAACCCCCAAACGTAAGAAACCCAACCAACAAAACCAAAAAATTACTAACAATTAAACTTAAGAAAAATAACCCCAAAAACGTAACAATCAGTAACCCCCAAACGTAAGAAAACTAACCTCAAAACGTAGGAATCACTGACCTCCAAACCTAAAAAAAAAAAAACGCTTAAACGTAATAATTACTAACCTCTTAAACGTAAGAAAACTAACCCCAAAACGTAAGAATCACCAACCCGTAAAGTTAAGAAAAAAAGCCCCCAAACGTAACAAAACTAACCCCTAAACGTAAACGTAACAAACGCAAACGTAAAAATTATTAACCCTGTAAAGTAAGAGAATAAACCCCCAAACGTAGGAATCACCAATCCCCAAACGTAAGAATTACTAACCCCCTAACGTAAGAAACCTAACCCGAAGACGTAAGAATCACTAACCAAAAAACGTAAGAATTACTAACCCTCAAACTTGAGAATCACTAACCCCCAAAAGTAAGAAACTAACCACCAAACGTAAGAATTACTAACCCTCAATCGTGAGAATCACAAACTTCCAAACGTAAAAATTACTAACCCCCAAATGTAACAAAACTAATCCCCGAATGTAAGAACCAATAACCCCCAAACGTAAAAAAACGTACCCAGAACATAAGAATTACTAACCCCCAAACGTAAGAAAAGTAACCCCAAAACGTAAGAAATCTAACCCCCAAACCTAACAATTACTAACCCTCGAACGTAAGAAAACTAACCCCAAAACGTAAGAATTACTAACCTCCAAACGTACGAAAACTAACCCCCAAACGTAAGAAAAGTAACCCCCAAACGTAAGAATCACTAACCCCAAAACGTAAGAAATCTAACCACCAAACGTAAGAAGCACTTACCCTCAAACATAAAAATCACTTAAACCTTCAAATGTTAGAATTACTAACCCCCAAACGTAAAAAAACTAATCCCCCAACGTAAGAATCAATAACCCCCAAACGCAAGAAAACTAACCCCCAAACGTAAGAAATCCAACCTCCGAAAGTAAGATTTACTAACCCCCAAACGCTTGAAAACTAACCGTAAAACGTAAGAATTACTAACCTCCAAACGTAAGAAAACCAACCCCCTAACGTAGGAATTACTAACCCCCAAACGTAAGAAAACTAACCCTTAAACGTAAGAATCACTAACCCTTAAACGTAAGAATTACTAACCCCAAAACGTGAGAAAACTAACCCCTAAACGTGACAATCACTAACCCCAAACTTAATAAAACTAACCACTAAACGTATTAATTACCAACCTCCAAACGAAAGAAAAGTAACCACAAAACGTTTGAAATCCAAGCCCTAAACGTAAGATTTACAAACCCCTAAACGTTTGAAAACTAACCCCAAAACGTAAAAAATAATAACCTACAAAAGTAAGAAAACTAACCCTTTAACGTAGGAATTACTAACCCTTAAACGTAAGAAAACTAACCCCCAAACGTAAGAATCACTAATCCCCAAACGTAAAAAAACTAACTCCAAAAATTACGAATCACTAACCCTCAAACGTAAGAAAACTAACCCCAAACGTAAGAAAACAAACCCCCGAACCTAAGAATCATCAATCCTTAAAGGTAAGAAAACTAACCTCCAAACGTAAGAAGACTAACCCTTAAACGTAAGAATTACTAACTTCCAAACGTAACAAAACTAACTCCAAAATGTAAGAATAACTAACCCCCAAACCTTGGAAAATTAACCATCCGAACGTAAGAATCACTAACCCCGCAAACGTAAGAAAACTAACCCCCAAGCATAAAAATCACTAACCCCTAAACATAAGAAAACTAACCCCTCAAACGTAAAAAAACTAAAAGCTTAACGTAAGAAAATTAACCCCCAAACGTAAGAATTACTAATCCTTAAACGTATGAAAACTAACCCACAAAACGTAAGAATTACTAACCTTAAAACGTAAGAAAACTAACCGCCAAACCTAAGAATCACTATCCCCCATAATCTCGTACCCCGATCTCAGTCGTCGGTTCGGGAATGTCGAAATGTGAGATCTGGTAAAGTTCGATACTAATCTCGTACCCAGATCTCCCACGGTCAGGCGGAGGGGAGATCTGGTAAAGTTCGATTTGAGGCCCGGAATACGGGCCTGCCCATCATCCTTTGTCCACCGTGCTGCTCGTAACTGTGATCATTCCTGGCGAGGTTTTTGCTTTCGAGGGTGCTCTTCGGAACGTTCTTCGGTCGAGAGGACAACAAAACTTGAAACTTAAACCAAAACGAAAAAGGCAACAGGAGAGATTGCAATCAACAAGCGCGGTAAATCACTTTTTTACTAAGATTAGCTCCTACCCTTTGTGACCATCTAGACCATCTTTGTAATGAAAACTGTTCCAAGAACAAATCCATCGTAATTGTGCTTTCTCCACTCAAGATCAACGTGCTTATCGACGATCAATTAAAAAGACTCAAGTCAACCGGAGTAAGCTGTACCAGTTTTTGCCTTAGATGGTAACTGTATTGAAGATACTGTAATTTACAGGCAGGGAAATGTCACATAATTATTGTGCACCCCAAGGTAAAGGTAGCAACAGACAGTGCAGAGAGTTTTTGTTGTCGAAGCTTTATCAGAACAATTTTGTGGTCGTTGTTGTAGATGAGGCACAATAGAGTTACTGATTGGCATCTTGGTGTTAAATTTCGCATTGGAAAGTCAAATGGTTTATGTCATATTTTCATTTGCAAAGTTTCAGAAATTGTGGTCTACCAGTGATACGTAAAAATTATTTCTTCTCTTTGTAGTCTTTCAGCTGATTTGGTCACACAAATTCTCCTTCTTCCATAAGTTAATGGTTTAAATTTCCAAACCAAATGGATTGTGTAAATGCGGCAGGTTTCTTTTACAGGCCAAAGGACACAACTCAAGGTCACTGTAATAATATAATTATATATGAACCAGCTAAACAGGGCCTCCTCCTACCTACAACAACTGTCCACTCCTATAACACCAGAAATTCTGCCAAGCTTAATTTCCACCGACCACAAGTTAGAACTAACATAGGCAAATTTACTTTTAAGTACTCTGCTTCTGTCATATGGGAAACTGTCCCCATGGCATTGAAAAAAAAAAAAAAAAACTTTTAACAGCTGGTTTAAGAAACTTTATAAGGCCCACCTGATCTCTTGTCAAATTATCAAATAATATATATTCTGTTTAATGATGAAATATAATAGTATGTAACTATCTAATAATAATAATAGAGTTAAAAATAATAATAATAATAATAATAATAATAATAATAATAATAATAATAATAATAATAATAATTGTCTGCTTATATTTTGATCTTTGTTGTCGCTGCTGTTGCTGCTGATGATGTGTTGTCCTTTTCCTTTCTTTTTGTTTGTTGTTGTTGTTGTTTGTTTGTTTGTATGTTGTTTTTTTGCTTTTTTTTGTTTTTATTTATTTATTGTTTTGTTCTTCTTTTATTAAGCTTGTCCTGTTTAGATTTCTTGCTCGGTTCAGTATATCTCGAACATACCTTAATTTACACAAATGTAATTCTCTCTTGTGCATCCTAGGCTCTACAAACATTTCCTACATTTTCTAATATCTCAATAAAGTTCAGTGTCATTTCTTTGTTTACTTAAAAGTAGATGGTGGTCAGCTAGAAAGCCTTTGCTACTTTGACCACCACATACATTTTATAATTTGTACTGTATTTATTTTTATCTTGTAATCATTTGTTGTAATACTTTTCTTTCTATGTTAATGTTGTGTAAATAGTGTGAAATAAATGAACCATGAACCATCCTAGCCCTAACACCATGCTACTGTCTTGGTTATATACCAGCAAACCAGACACAAACATTTCCTACATTTTCTAATATCTCAATAAAGTTCAGTGTCATTTCTTTGTTTACTTAAAAGTAGATGGTGGTCAGCTAGAAAGCCTTTGCTACTTTGACCACCACATACATTTTATAATTTGTACTGTATTTATTTTTATCTTGTAATCATTTGTTGTAATACTTTTCTTTCTATGTTAATGTTGTGTAAATAGTGTGAAATAAATGAACCATGAACCATCCTAGCCCTAACACCATGCTACTGTCTTGGTTATATACCAGCAAACCAGAAAGACCTGTCCGTGTAAATGGTAGGCGCCCAATTATGTCCAACATTAAAATACCGAGTACACCCTTGCTGTTTTAAAGGGGGTTTTTTTCTCAAAAATGGAAGTTTGAATTTCTTTTGGGAAATGGAGGTACCACATCTGGATTTGGGATCTGAAGAATGTTTGGTTACTTGCAACATGTGAGCAAACAGAGCAAGTCCCTATGAGTTTCCCATTAGAGTTTTATGGTAGTGATGAGCTTTCCATTTCAGTGGTTCTTGATTCACCTTTATCACATAACACTTGAAAAGTTTTCACCTGAAATTTATGTTAAGTTTAGGGGACATGCCCCCTCGACTGCTTCTTTGATGACAAGTTAATAAAGGTTATAATTTTACACATAGGAGTCCACAGACTCGAAAATTAGAACCACATAATACACAAGTCCAATAATATTTGACTCTTGATATGAAGAACAAAGGTCATTATCTGCATTTGATTTGCAAGGCACAATGAGCTGCTTAAATAATCATTGTTGTACTGAGCATTGCATTATTTGTACATGCATAGAGGATGATACACTAAGAATAATACAAGGTTCTTTATGTCCAAAGCAGCTATCTTGGTGCTTGGACACTCACCTCTGATGGGATCCTTGATTTCAGCAAAAAAAAAATAATAACAATAATAATAGGAAGGTGTGAAGGTCTTTTGGGCTCATAAAAGTAGCAAATGGCAGATAAATAGAAAACAAATAAAAAAAATATTTCCACTATTTGTTTTCCTGTGCATGTCTGTGTGTTCTAATGAACTGTCACCCATTTCTGCAGCAAAACAACAGCTTTCACAGTAAGCTGATCTTCAGTAACCATGAATTCCTAAGTATTCCTTAACCATGGCCTTCCATAGCCAGGAAACAACATTTAATCAAACTGTCAGACACAAACCCACTGCAGAGAAGTGGTGGGGAAAAGAAACTTTGAAAACAGTGTCTGTCTTGGATGAAAATTCCTTGTTGATGCCAATTCCTTGAGCAAAAAAAATTTTCTTGTATTGATATTTGCACCCATGTCAGGTCCTAACTTTTCTTAATATTAAGACCAGCAACACAAAATTATGTTCAAGGACTTTTCACACAAGTACACAAAAAATATCAGAACAGTGAACCTTGAACCTTTAAGCCCCAGTAGTGATCAGTATCAAAATTTCTCCTAATATTTATCAATACACTGAATCAAGGAGAGGTCATGAGATCACCAGTGGTGAAATTTCTTGATATTTCAACAACCTCCCTATAATGCTACTATGAAACATGGACATGTAGAGACCAGTAAGGAGAAACTGTATGTTGACACTGAGGCTTAAAGGTTAAAAGCTAATAAATACAGAGCCATATTGTTGGTGATTATCGCAGCTTCTTTTATGCTTCGTCCTTCCACCACCCCATGCGTCAAAAAGGGCTTAGTTACTTGAGAATCCCTTTTATTCAGCCTTCTCATTATACATTTTCTGGTAATTATATTGTCTTATTCTAATGGAAAGAATAACAACATCCCAGTGAATGACTACAGTTTTTTCTTAATTAATTGCATCTTTGTTCAGGGGGCACAACTTCAGAGTACAGCAAACGAGGAACACTTTCCTCAGTATTCCCTACAGCGAAGATTGTTGTCATGACAACAACAGCAACAGAAAAACAACCAAACTACAGTCATACAAAGTTTGAATATGAAAGATTTATGGAGTACTACAAAGGCCCTCCTATCTTAACACAAAGTAATGTTGACCAGTTTGATTACATATTTTCGCGCCCATAGCAGATGAACTTATCACCACCAATGTCAAAAATTAAGCCTGTCAGCCTATTATTTACTCATCATTAGTACTGTGTGGATTTGGGGGTGCCTTTTTGGGTGGAAAGTTTGGGATCACCAGTTCTACCTTACTCCCCAAATTCCTCAAAATGCACTTTTGGCTCAGTCTCATTCTCTACAGACTGACAATGAATATTATTTGCCACAATCTTTGGGAATGGGGTTTGATTCTCATTGTGTTGGAAGGATAATAATTTATCCATTTTGGTCTTCCGCAAACCATGGAAAGTTTTTTCCAAGAAAGTGGAAGAGATGGGAAGCCGCTGCTACATCAAAACTTTACTTTAACAACAATCATATTGGTGCAAATATTGAAGAAATGCAACCCATCATGACAGATTAGTGTAAATACCCCAGAAATCTGTGCTGGGGAAAATTTTTGCTTATAACCACTTTGGTTTTGGCTTTTGTGTGAGAAATGCAGCTGTTGTGATATCTGTTGTCCGAAATGACTGTCATTGCTCTTAATTATGTGTTGAGCTGTGTCCAGCTGTTTTAGCCCTTGAAGATATTCAGATCACTGATAGGAACTTTAGGAACTTGCTTCTCCCTAGAAATCAGGTGGAAGAAATTAAGGCAGAGTTAACAAGAAATAAAGGAGAAACTGAGGCCAGTGATAACTATTTGTATCAGAGAATGTGCTAAGGATTAACAATGGAAGTAGTAAATGAAGTGTGTTTAGTACTTCAAGGACTCCATACTAATGATAAAATAATGGAGAAATTCCCCTATCTTGAAGAAAAGAACAATGGCAAAAAGATTCTAAAAACTATAAGTGATGTCAAATCCAAAGAGGCATGTCCTCCTTTTAAAACTACTTCTTTTCTAAAGCCTATCACAAGCATAGACCTGCAAAACATTAGGTGGTGCAGACATGTAAACCAATGTCCCCATTTTTATTTTAGAGGAAGGCTAGTTTTATATTTTGGATCCAAATTTTTTTTTAACTCAGTAGGTGGGAGAGAGGGGATAAAATTAAACTAACTACACTTACATAAAGAGCCCTAATCGGTTCAGACAAGGTGTTCTCTGTTGTAGTACGGGTTTCATTACTATTATTTTGGCGGTCATAAGTCGGACATTTTTCATTTCTCTTAGCTGAGGGGTGGGAGGGATATTGATCTCACCAGCAGATGAATAATAATATTGTGTGGACACTCTATCAATTTCTCCAAAATCCTATGAGAGATGTTGTATGGATCTTGAAGGAATAAGCACACTGGTCTGAAAGGACTAATATTATATTATGAAGTCTCTTACTCAAAGTCCAGTTCAATTTATAGAAGGAAAATAGTCTTTAGCAGAAGACAAAAACTGAAAATATGCTAGCAAATGCGGCGCGCGTGTTCAGGAACTCAAGGTAAAGTTATTTGGGGAAATTAATTTGCGTTTACTAAATAAATAATCATTTTAAAAAAATCATTTTTTGTCAAGAAATACCAAAAAAAAAATATATGGCCTACCTCCA
>NW_028145631.1:565000-625671 GCF_977016875.1 Pavona decussata | reverse complement strand
GTGCCTGATGGCCCGATTGCAATTATGCAAATTAGTAGATTTTTAAAACTCTCGTTCAAGACAAGGCAATGTTTTCTCGAGTTGATACTTTCACAATCGTTTCTTCCAAACTATATTTTATCTCGACCTTAACATTCTTTAATTTGAAGTTGTCCACTTAAAGAATACAATGTTTGAATGTTTTGAGAGAGTGATTTTTGCCATATTTTTACCATGTCATCGAGGGTATGCAAATATACTGGTAATAAAACAACTTTTTTGAACGGGCAATTTTTCTTATTTATCGTGTTTAAATATTTAGTTTAGCCCGTGAAAAGTGAGCGCGCTAGGTCGTGATGTGAATGCACTTTGACACAATTCGCCATTTCAGTACTTTTTATACACGTAAATAACTAGCTTTAACTTGAGTGCTGCCTATATTAGCATTAAGTTTATATTTAGCCGTTCAAACGAGATGAAAGAGCTGTTCTCAGGGAAATAACTTAAATTCAGTGAAATTAATACCCTCTCTCTCATATCATGCTACACTTCCAAAGAACCGTTTTTTTTTAAGCTAGAAAGTGTAAATGCTCCCTTTTTACGTGACCTAAAACAGAATTTGCCTAAAATTTTACGAATAAAGTCCACCGCAAGAAAAACTTGAAAAAATCGCGCACCGACGTAACTGTGTAAAAATCAGCCGTTTCTCAACTTGCCACATGGATGAAGCACGTCTGTTACGTTGTTTTACGTCTGTATACATTTATGATCAGAAAGTAGAAACAAAAATCTTCTCTACTCCCATCTGTATAAATGCACTCGCCAATCAGGCTTTGTTTTTCTGTGTGTTTGTCGGAAATATTTAAGAATAGTGCAACATTGTTACTGACTACTTGACTCAATCAATCACAACCGGATAACACGACTAAAAACTAGATACTAGATATGAAGAAATGCTCTTACTCGTCTGCAATCAATACTCACATTATATCTGGCGATATCATATCCCCGAGGCAAGGCTGAAAATTGTCTCAAATTCTACATATTAGAGATTCAAAGTTTTGAACAACGCGAATAACTTTCATTGTGTGACAAGTGAAATTTGATACACAAGCGTGCGAAAAGCACAGGAATAACCTACGTCAGATGACAGTGCAAAAAATAATTTTTGAAATTACAAGATGAAATTGAGGCAAGTCAAGGTCTCCAAATGGATCACCAACTCGGATTTTTTGCAAGGAAGACCTGGACAAAATGTAGCAGACCAAGAACCCGTATCTTTTGAAACATTAAAGTTAAGTCAGAAGGGGTTTAAACAATGTTTTATCAATCCCCCACAAAATGTTCATTTTTATTTTTTGTTGCGTGTTTTTTATCATTCTCTTTTATACCATGTAAACATTATCTTAAGTTCCGTTATCTTCACTGTTGTCGTTCCGAGTCAAATATTGTTAAACCGATTTGTCGTCCACCAATGTGCACAATGTAGTTGTTTTGTTTTCTTCTTTCCTCGCACAATACCTCACTGGTTACGTTCTAAACTCCAGACCTAAAACAATATTTTTTTAAAAGCAGAGCGATGCTCAACAACATATACGCTAATCTGATATTTTTGCAAAATAGCCGAATGAAGATTTTTCCATTCCTTGTAAAACAATGAATTTGAAAATAGCGTCACTTAATGTCAGGGGAATAGGAAACAACACTAAGAGAAGAGAGGTGTTTAACCCTTCGCATACTAACAACGCATATATGCGTCGAAAACACCGTTCTGGCTTCTATGAATTGCTTCTTGTTTAACTTAAGCTACAACGTCATGATAATGTGTGAATGACACCAGCTGATGTATATTTCCATCATCAAACCCAGCAAATCGACTACGCCTCCCGATTTTCGCTGCATATCACCGTTCGTTTGGCAACAAAGTCCTAAATGCCACTTGTTCGGCCAAATAATAACATCAAAAATTACACTTATTTATCGTCAATTTTAATCCAAATAATTTGTTCAAAATTGAAAAGTCTATATTTACAGCAAACCTCAAGGTCAGACCTTGGTATCTGACTGGAAGTTTTCCTCTCAACGCTTTCCGAGGGCTATACTTCAGCCATTTTATCAGACCCAGTCTTGCGTATCTCACGTTGCCTCGTTTACGCCCGAAGAGAATTCTGGGTAATTCAGCCATAGCGCGAGCGTAGAACTCCTGCTCTTTCCATTTCATAGTTTTTTTATAAGTGTCGAGCCACCCAGTACCACCAGCAAAATTTCGAATCCATTGAATATTTTACTACTCCAAACTCGCCCAAATAGCCTTGGCAGGTCCTGGAATCCATCCACAAAACGGCCAGAGAGGCAACTTCACTCGTGGGCCTCCATGTCTGCTACACAGCATGTTTGGCGACTCAGTCAGCATGAAATCACCTCTCACCTCTGTTTTCTTTCAGAGGATTGCCTCTACCCACATTCCAGCTTGATGATGCCAGAATGGGGGTTTCTGCAGAGGAAAATGGCTCGAAAAACACTTATAAAGCGATGATTTTACCAGATTCGTGCTCGTGCACTCGCTCGAAACAAACAACAACCGTCACTTGCATCACGTGACAATTTAGCCTGAGCCCACAGTTTCTTAAGACCGCAGATATTTTTATTTCATCTCCATTTATGGAGAAATTAAGTGGCTCAGACTATTTATTGCCAAAAAGTCATTGAAAAAAATACCACACACCTAGGATTTAAAGGGTTAATTGGCTCAGATCAAAAAACCTCTTAATATATATGCTGCAAGAGGCCCATTGTACTGAAAACACAACGGACATATGGACTAGTGAATGGGGTTACAAAACGCTCTTCAGTTGTTGCAGCAGCAACAAAGCGGAGTCGGTACCCTTTTTAATAACAACTTCAAGTTGAAGAACCAATCGAGGCGGCGAAAATTTCGACAAAGCGCCGAAACAAGTCAAAGCGTGCGGGTATTCACCAGAGTGGAAGTTATGGTGATTACTGTTTACATTTACGCCAGAGAGTATTAAAAAATTATATTTATATTTAAGATAACTGGCAGGGCCCGGAGAGAGAGTGTTATTGTTGTGGTCGAGAATTGGCCGCTGTCCCACTGGATGGGCAAGTGATTTGAACCTGGAGGCCTGGCTGCTAAGGCGATTTTTCAACCGTCGGTGCACGGAACCTACGAATCAAGCATTTTCCGAAGGTCTGTGATGGAAAAGCGTCTTGAGTTTTGCCGGGTGAAATTCCCGTTCCGAAGACGTTTTCGTCCGATGAAGGAAGCGAGTGGTTAGAGTAGCTATTTTGCGAGCTCTATGTGGAATTTCGAGACGATTGAAGCTTTTGGGGCGAATTAACGGCTGTTTTATTATTCGGAGATCTGCTGAGCCTCGCGTTACAGTAACCTACCTTGGGGAGATTATATATAGAGAGGAAATCAGCAAACCTAAAACCCACTAAATCGCACTGAAATGGCCAAACTACGGCACACAAACACTGGCAAGATACCGAGGAGACAAGGTAAGCCATTTTTTTCCAATTCATGCCCACTATTTTTGATTCCAAAACACGTTCGTAAATTCCTATACAAACTCTTTATTTTCGCAATTGCGTAACACTCATCGTGACACTCAAATTACAAAGGTCAAGACAAAGGTCTTTATTTTAACGCTTATAGAGCTTGGGATACCTGTACTGACACAAAGCCTGGAGTGTGGCCTAAATGCAGGTGAGTGACTTTCAAGTTTGTGTGAAAAGCAGAGGGGTTGGGAGGGCAGTGTTGTAAGACTCAGTTAGGGTGAACTTTTTGTCTCTGCGTAGGTTAAGTGCAGGTATATTTTTGAAAATCCAGATAGATATTAGCAGTCAATTAAGTGGGCTTATCCCAAGTTGAGCTGCTACATGCTAGAAATAGTACATTTTGCCTGCAACCAAGAGAGCTAATTGCCTGTGATATCTGTGCGAATTTGCAAGAACGTGTTTGCTAGAGCCGGGCCTAGAGCTAGGCACCGCCCACCTTCAGGCCTCTGTGGTTCTCTAAACTTGAGGGGGCTTGCCGTCAAGGACCAGTCTGTGAGCTAGCCCAGGCTGAGGGCTTACTGCTAGGGGGTGGCTCTCGGTTGTGTGTCAAAAGCTTCGGGGTGGGGAGGGGAGGGTATTGTAGCCTTCAGCTTGGTCCAATTTGCTGTTTTTCTTAAACCAGGGTGACTTAATTCTAATGCCCTTTGACCTCTTCCATAGAGACACAGGCTGTTGACAATCAATTGCATCAAGCTGACACAAAGCCTGGAGTGTGGCCTAAATGCAGGTGAGTGACTTGCAAGTTTGTGTGAAAATCAGAGGGGTGGGAGGGCAGTGTTGTGAGACTCAGTTAGGGTGAACTTTCTGTCTCTGCGTAGGTTAAGTGCAGGTATGTTTTTGAAAATCCAGATATCCAAAATAGATCAAGGTGGTCTCGATAAACAACTTGCGTATTGTACTGGCTAGTTGGTTTCGCTTTTGTTTGGTGAAGTTTGTAAACGCGTGACATCTATGGATCTTTTGAAAAGTTATGAAATTGATGAATGCAGATCACAAGAACTGGTCGACATGTTGTCCAAAGAAACCCTCCTTGGTAGGGATGACTGTGCCGTGGCGAATTTTTCAATTCGATTATCAAATCCCGCGGGAGCATCAGAGACAAATCCTGCCATGTGCAGGGTGTTTTGCAAACCTTAGTTGTGGTTTGCCAGGCTTGAAATTCGGTATGTAACGATTAACGTTACAATTTCAAGGCAATGATTCAATGTAAGTACGATTAACTTAGATTTTCAACGGTTAACACCGCCTGCTTGTGAAAAGAATAGATAGTCAGTACCTTTTAATAGAACTGCCGTTAATCGTTGCTAATTGTTGTTAATCGTTGAAATGGTTACATGTCTTCCTGTTAATCGTGTAGAATGCTAGTACTTTGCGTTAATAAGAGTAATATGTCGACAAACGGGACAAAGCTTGCTTTTACGCCAGGAAATGGACACATTTTCTCTTGAAGAATGTAACTGTTTACATTTCTGACATTCCTGTAACGCACGTAGTAGTTTATAACAGAATCAAATAAAAGCGTAACAGCATTCTTTTCGTTGCTCCCGCGAAAAAGGCCGCTTTCGTGTGCCGTGTTTCAAAGACAACGAGTGTATATTGAATACGAGTATTTAATACTCAGTGCATTGTCCTTTTGGTCATCCAGTGTCTATAATGTTACTGATATATCTTTACAAGATGGTAAAATTTCTCAATGGCATCGAATTGCAGTTCACATGCAAAAGTTTGGAGAAATCCACGCAACATCCAAAAACGGGCTGAAATTCGACATAAGTCGGTTATGCTCCCAGCCCTTCAGTTGTAAGTTAGCTAAATAGGAAAGGGTATAATAATTTTGGAATACGCCTGCAGGAGTGATGACAGCTTAATTCTCTCCTGTTCTGTTCTGTTCTCTAACTGCCGTGCACAGTTTATAAATGGTTTCTGTTATTGAATAAATTAAAAAAAAAAACCTGCTTTGATGGGCTGGATTTGGACTTCCTTTGTATAGGTAGAGCCAATCAACACAATCCATTTTTAACCTAACTCAATCAAACACAATCAGATGGATTGAGTTCGATATAGTTCGATTTGTTCGTCAAACTCACTGATAGTCTGGTGTTCGATTGAGTTCGATTTTCAAACGTTCGATTTACTATGCCGGGAGTTATAATAATGTATATCATCACTTGGGAGGCAACCCTTCCATGAAACCATTTAAACACTGCACGAAATTGCTTTATTTCTTTTCAACTTCTTATTTCTGCAGCAAAAACTGAAACAAAATAAAGGCTGGATAAATTTTATTGGGATTACATGTATATTTGGTGGCATTTGGCAATATAATGTGGAAATAAGAAAATTTGAATGGAATGCGCTTTTGTTTAGAACTAAGTTTTTCCACGACATGGTAACATGACGTAATCGCTTTAAAACTGTATTAACCACATGCTAACTAAACACGCTGAGGTTAGAATTTTAAATGAGGTGAGATATAATTTTCAGAAAAAATGCCATTCTTTCAGATCATCGCAAGGAACGGACCAAGAGACATCAGAGGTACATCGGAGGTTAGTATAAAACCAGTCATTTCACACTCAAAAGATTTTTTTTTCTATTTTTTTTATTCCACGACAGTAATGGTCTTTTTTTTAAAGAAACGGTAATTCCAATTAACCATTGTTAAATCTCAAGGGCAACGCTCTGATCTAGCTTTCTCGCGCTCAAAGTCCCTGAGAGAACAGACAAAAGAATGTCAGGTTTAGTTTCTTTGTGTCAGATGTTCTCTCGTGCTAACTTTCATTTGCGAATTTAGTTTTTCAATAAAAGGATATTTTTGAGGTCATACATGATTAAATATCGATCTAAGTAATACTAAAAATGTTAAAATTTTTCGATAGTTCGAAAACGAACAAAAGTCGTAAAGTTAAATGACTTGAAGATGGTTTGGCTTATTCGCTTGATATGCTGTTCAATTCAAATAAAAATATTTTAACCCAGTCTGGTCCAATCAGGTGAAAAAATTGACTCAAATGGGAATTTGCCGCAAAGCAAATGAATCTTGCATTACTAAGTTAAAGAGAAAATAGACGTATGTCCCAGACTAAGGATGGATAATCTTTCAACATGATAATCTTGCGTTACTTTTTATCTATGAAGTACTCTTACCAATTCCTCATTTGTTTAGACCAAATTTCTTTCAATGCGCCGACTTTTTTTTTTTAATTTTCTGTTGTGGGAAACAACGCAGCTCAGGTCGCTATCAATAATTACTTCGAAAAAGATACGCAATGACCGATAAACTCAGTGCAACGAGAGAAGCATTCCGCGTACTCATTAACTGTTATGGCAAAGAAAAAAACATGGAAAAATTAAAATTTACATGAGGTGGTAGGAGCTAAAAGTTCCTTCTCACGAGTAATAATCTATTTATCAATTTTTTAACAATGCATCTTCAAGTTAAAGTTTTCGATTTTTGACTCAGGTAACCGGGAAGTTTCAATTCAAGTGTGTGATGTCTCTGAAACCCTGATGCGACCGCTAACATTTGGTTCAGGCAACCACTACCAGCATCGCTTAAAGAGATGTTTGATATAATTGAAACAATTTGGACATAGAAAATTGTTATGTCCTTGCTTATATTCGTATTGTATGATTCAGAAAAGTAATAATCTTATAGAGGTAAACTTGCCCCAAAGCAACGAGAAGGTTTTAAAGACGGTGTAAAATTGTTTTGACGGAGCTTCAGTTATAACAATCTTGAAACATTGCATGTTGATTTTTGGTCAGTGAGACAAACGAAAATTAGTCAATTTTACGACTCTATTACCCAATCGGGAGATCTCAATCAAGTGCCCGAACATTGCTTAAGGCATAAAAGCCTCATAGAAAGTTGGTATTTCGTAATTCAATATCCTCTACTAGGATTTTTAGTACCAGTAAAACAGACCATTAAGAAATGACATAACGATGGGCGATCCCTTTTCTCTGCACACAGATTGCCACATGCTAACTAAACACCCTGAGGTTAAAATTTTAAATTAAGGAAACACACAATTTTCAAGAAAAATACTATTTTGTTCAAATCAGCGCGAGGAACGGACCAAGAGACGTTAGAGGTACATCAAAAACATTTCGTGTTGATTTTTGAACAGTGGGACAAACGAAAATTAGTCAATTGTACGACGTTATCACCAAATCGTGAGATCTCAAACAAGTGCCCGAACATTGCTTAAGGCGGGGGTACACCTGAATGCATGTTTCACGCCGCTTAAAATCGGTCAAATGGAAATATCTTGTTCGTATTTCAAGCAATACCAAAACCTTCCACTCATTACACAAAACAATGTTTTGGGGTGTTTTACGAATTTCTGGGTGAATTTTAGGTATATTTGGAAAGAAAATAATTTTTCTTGAAGGATTAGTAAAATTAAGAGAATAAGAAATGTTGAAGATTTATGGATGTTTTAAAATTAGAATTTGTAGTTAATAATTAATAGGCGGACACCAAGTTAGTCCACTAGAAACCTGGGGTGCTCTTGCGTGGGTTTCAACTGTCTGTTAGTGTTTCAAAAATCATTTTCTTTCTTCTATTCATTCTTAAAACCTCTTCAAATCTCACTCAAATTCAGGTAGAGCCCCTACCTTAAAACATAAAAGCCTATAGAAAAAAAGTTGGTATTTCTTAAGTCAATATCTTCTATTAGGAATTCTAGTACCAGTAAAACAGACTATTAAGAAATTACATAATGATGGGCGATCCATTTTTCTGCACACACATTGCCCACATGCTAACTAAACACCCCGAGGTTAAAATTTTAGATTAAGGTTAGATACAATTTTCAAGAAAAATACTATTTTGTTCAGATCAGCGAGACGGCAACGGAGCAAGAAACATCAGAGGTACGTCAGAAAAAATTCATGTTGATTTTTGGTCAGTGGGACAAACGAAAATTAGTCACTTGTACGACTCTATTACCGAATCGTTAGATCTCAAACAAGTGCCCGCGTAAATGCCTCAAAGAAAGTTGGTAGTTGGTAAGTTGATATCTTCAATTAGCAATTCCAGTACCAGTATAACAGACCATTAAGGAATGACAAAGTGATGAGCGATCCCTTTTTTCTGCACACACATTGCCCACATGCTAACTAAACACCTCGAAGTTAAAATTTTAAGTTAAGGTTAGATACAATTTTCAAGAAAAATACTATTTTGTTCACATCAGCGAGACGGGAACGGATCAAGAGACATCAGAGGTACATCAGAGGTTAGTATAAGGCTGGCCTGATCACACTCAAAACTTCCTTTTACTTCTTTTGGTTATTGTCTACAGTCTCAGTTTTTCTTTTATTAAAAAGAAATTGCGATTCTAACAAACCATCGTTAAATCCTTGGGTCAACGTTCTGACTTAGCTTTATCTCGTTCAATGTCGCTTAGAAAACATGTCTCCAGAAGTTAAAATGTTTTAAGAGCGCCTGTCTGTAAAAATCAGACAAATTGTAAATTTCGTGGCAAGGGTGGAAAGTTCAATTTCTTTCATATTTTAATATCAGATAGGCTGGGATATAATTAAACTCACTCGATAGTTTTTTTGGTGAAATATCCTCTTATTTCAAAGAAAAATGCAAATAACTTGGGCCAACGTTCTGACCTAGCTTTATCTCGTTCAATGTCGCTTAGAAAACATGTCTCCAGAAGTTAAAATGTTTTAAGTGCGCCTGTCTGTAAAAATCAGACAAATTGTAAATTTCGTGGCAAGGGTGGAAAGTTCAATTTCTTTCATATTTTAATATCAGATAGGCTGGGATATAATTAAAATCACTCTATAGTTTTTTGGTGAAATATCCTTTTATTTCAAAGAAAAATGCAAATAACGAAAACCTGTTAAAATCGTCATTTGAGGCGCTATGATGTTACACGGGTTTGAGAGCGTCTACCCTGCGAGCAGAGGCCCTTCAAAGAGCCTCTGCTCGTAGGGTAGAGAGCCTCGCGTACGAAAACAAATCATTTTACAGCATTTAGAACACTAAAATCTTTTTTTACAATCTTTAAATATCTGTTGGAAGGATTTTTGGAAATATTGCGTCGTTCTGTGTATGCGAAATAATTTAATTTCGAAGGCATACAATTCACTGCAGTCAAAGTACTTCGTTAATAAAATAAAATTTCACTATGTGCGAAACCTTCGAATCAATTAAGCTCCTGGTGGTTGAATGTTAGAGGAATGGTCTTTAGAGTCCCGTAAAAATTTCTTTAGGGAAAAGATTAAGAGCGACGCGAGAGCTTTTCAAAGTCCGTACTTAAGTACTTTAAGGCTTGGTTATTTGTTCTTCAAAGACCCCCAGCAAAGATTTTAAGGAACCTCTATTTTCTGTCGAGAAAAGCATTTACACTATAGGGGAAATTCATTCCATAAACTGCCTTACTTTCTTGAAGAAACAGAAGTCTTCCTAAGAGTCACGTGACATTCTTTCGTTGATGACGTCACCTAACTTGTTTTTGAAAAAGGGGAACATTTATACTCCAAAATTTTGAAAATGTTTGCCATTAAAATGTTTAGTATAACTGTGCCAACCTAATTCCGACCTTTAAGGTGGTACTTGTTATTTATCTTTTGAGATATTTGGACATTTATCATGTCACGTGACCCATTTTTCTTACTTGACCGTTACTCTTAAGATGTGGACATCATTAAAAGGCGGGATGATAAAGCTCTTAGAGGGGCTCATCGAGTAAGCAACAAATAAGATTGATATAATGTAGCTTTTTGTTCCCAATTTTTGAGTAAAGATTTAAACCGTTATAAGTCATTTTCAGGTCACATGACTAGAATCTGATACAGCAAATTTTGAAAAATTAATAAGGATACCGATAATAAACTGTTTGCCAAGTTTCACAGAGATCGGACAAATGCTTCCCCTCCAAATAAAAATGTGTATTACAATTGGGCTGGTCAAGCCTTAATACACTTGAGTCAGACATAATTTTTAGTCCGTGTACATGTCTTGACCCATATTAGGTTAAGCACATAGAAAAACATTTCGAAATGTTCTAACTTTATAATATGCTGTAAAAGACAGCTCCAGATGCCATTTTAGCACGATTCTCTGGTAGTTCGTTGCATAAGTTTGAGCCGGCTGTTTGTATTAAACGTGCGATGTAGTAGCTTGTAATCACCACGCAAACTGGTCGCATACAAATCTTTGATCAACTTTCCGTGCATTTTATCAATACTGCATATTCTTCGACGGCTGAGTCATTTGTGAGTATTTCTTGGTTTACAGTGCACGAAAACATTACATCTGATCGCTGCTAGAATGAAAGAAAATGTCGGCGCCCTTTGTTCGTCACGCAATGCAATGTCCTGAACATTTTAGGGGGCTGGACGAGGGGGAAAATGCGAAATTCTTAATAACTGAACATGAACATCCTCAAGGAAACAACAATTAACAAAGTGATATCTTTAGTAATGTTATTTTTCCCTTGCTAAAATCCAGATATTAAGCAGAAAAACTAACGCAGAGAGATTTGGACGTTTCGATGACATCCTGTCATCATTATCAAGAAAATGAAGAGAATTTACATAAGTAAGTAGACAAAACTAAACTGCAAAAAATAGTCTAATGTTCTAAGCCAGTGAACCATCAAGTGACCTCACACAAAGGAAAACCAAAGTCAAGTGAATAATTTGACACGTGTTGAGTCTGATTGGATGTTAAGACTTGGTCTGTACTTCTTAATCAGGAGCATCTCGTATACTAGACAGAACGAGCTAGTCGATTCTACAATCTTATCTTTCATTAAATCCAAGCTAGCGAATGTTTCGAGTCTACCCCCTGTGGTGCCAGTTGAACAACCTGTGCGGATACTGCTGCCATTCAAAGGTCAAAAGTCTGCTGACGTCTGAAGAAAACAACTCAACAACCTTAGCAACAGAATCGGAACACCTCTACAGCCCATCTATACTAGTCGTAAACTGGGTGATGTACTTGGCGTAAAAAAAAACAAAAGCCCTCTCTGATTGATCAACACAGTGTGGTCTACCAATTTTCATGTCCTCTGTGCGATGCAGAATACATAGGCCTCACAACTCGACACCTTTTTCAAAGAATTAAAGAACACTGTCGCAGTTCTTCATCCATTTGCAGACATCTTTAACAAGATCATGATACCAGCCAACAATTTCGCAGTTCTGAGGAAATGCCAAGGAAAGATGGACTGTCTGGTATACGAGATGCTCCTGATTACAAAATTCGAAATCACTACATGATTCGAAATTTCTCCGCGTTAGTTTTTTCTGCTTAAGTTAAAATCCAGATAATTTATTTATTCGCGAACTCATTTGCGCGCGCGGGCATGGTTGTTGGGAGCGTTGCCGTTGCCAGGTGGGGGGGTAACGGATTTTTTTTTTAAACGGTATCAGTGCTTACTGAATAAGATCACTACACATCCTTTAGCTAGTTCTTTCCATTTTAAATGCAATTGATCCTAGTATGAAACAAAAAATATCCCTCATTGCAGGCATCTGTTTGTCATACTATGTCATGGGCATGGGCAAGCTAGGACTAAAATGCTTGAAAGCTGCACTCGGTACTAGTCCTGGAACTAGTACATACTCTAGCATTAAAACACAAAACTGCAAAATTAAAAAAAAAAAGAAAAAACAACGATTTATTTAAGGAATTTCGTCTTTCCTTGCTCGTGGGAGGCGCTTGGTGTAAAACCAGCCTGTAATAACCTATCTTCCTTCGAATTACTGTTATACCTTCACTTTCCTTGCTTAATTCATAAAGCAATCATCATGCCACATATTGGAAACAATGGTTTCGGCCTCAAATTTGATACGCTTTCTTCTCCTCCATTTATCTAATTTTTAAAACAAGTAAGCACCCCACACCGTCTCCCCCATCCCTCACAAAAAAAAAAAAAAAAAAGCATGTTACGATCCTTCAGTTAATGATAATAACCGGTGTTTATGTGGTGCTGGCGTGGGGTGGGGCTTCTGACAGAAGGGGTGCTCTCGGGACGGATGATGTTGTGGCCCATGCGCGTTACGTAACACGATAATTTCCTTCGGGTAGTATCCAGACACGTTTGGTGGCTTGTACCGCGTAGTTGTAGTGTTCTACGATCAACAAAGGCCTTAAAAGAGCTACAACCCTCCATTTTTAATGTAAAAAACTTGTCTTCAAACGGCGCGGCTTCAAACTTCAAATTAAGTATTGTTTGATTTAGACATCATAAATTTAAAAGTATTTAAAAAACAACACACCTTACGAAGTAACACGCAGATGAATGACCACTCGAAGCCACAGGAAACCCAAGCCTCCACTATCTCAGGAAAACAAACGAACGGCAATATTTTTCGCAGGGGTGCGTTCTTTCATTGCTATTTATCAGTCATTTATACGGGAAATGCGTCATTTGGGGTCATCTACGTGAAGGGAAAAAAGACCTTTCTCTTAGCTTTTTTTCGTTTCATACTTAGCTAGAGGATGTAGTCAGGGTCCCCAAAAGGGGGGGGGGGGGGGGGGTTGGATTCCTGAAGCCCTGGAGCCCTAAAATTTCTGCTGTGGAGCCCGCAGCCTTATCATTTTACTGACCTGAGCCCTGATCCTCTTTTGGCTGTGGTGTCCGAAGCCCAGCATTTTCAAGTTTGATCATTCGAGTTCCCAGATTTTTTTAATTCTTGATTACTGCCTTTGTGCGTGTTACAACAAAGTAAAAACAAAAAACGTGACAGATCATTTTGAGGATACAAATAATAATTGATGAAGATTAATAATTTCAATACTTAGCCAGTCCTTAGTAGTTTATATTGTTTATTGTTTATCTGATTCATGGCCCTTTCCATCCTAACTTTCGGGTCTTCACCAAGCAGGGTGCATAGACGAAATGACGTTAAATGGTTTAACCTTACACCAAATCCGCCTCGAATCCCAGTGTTTTATACCCTCACAAAACTTCACAAACCAACATTAGTCGGAAGACCTATCATATCTTGGTGTTATGGTCCAACACATCCGTATCCTCATTCGTAGACAAACTACTTCAGCCAATAGCACAAATACAGGACTCGTATCTTAAAGATACGACACATTTTATAAGGTTTATTAAAAGCACTAGGGTTCCTAGAAATGCATTTCTAGTCTCAATGGATGTCACTAGCCTTTAGACGAATATCCCACAGGAGAAAGGAATCACTATAGTATGCAACACATTTGGTGGACAAAATCCTCCCAGAAGTTAACTTCGCAGAAAGAAAGAACGCTCTTACACAAAAACAGAAAGCGCACAAGAAAATTCTACCCTTCGTGACCCAATTTCAACCATAACTGCCATGTTTGAAAAATATTCTACTGGACAAATGGCATTTAATACAAAACCAACCACTACTAAGAGAAATATGCATGGAACCTCCCTCGATCTCTTATAGAAAAGGGAACACAATGGGCACACAGTGGGACTCTGGCAGGTCTGTCAACCCCACATTGAAATAATAGGAGATAATATAACTGACTGCTTGGGTTTAAAAAAATTGATCGGAATTGATGACTTTTTTATTTGCGTATTTGATTTAGCGTTAAAAATAGAATAGTTACATATCAAGATTGTAAACCAGAGTGGAGCGCGGAGCCCTAAAGCACATGATGTGGAGCCCTAGAGCCCTAATTTTTTTGCCTTGGAGCCCTGGCGCCCTGGAGCCCTATAAAACCTCTTTGGGACCCTGGGTAGTGATATCCATCAATAAGTACTGATACTATTTTCGCAAAATGTAATATCCACCCTCCCTCGCCCCCCCCCCCCCCCCCCCCCATTCCTTTCCCCTCCCCGAACACTCTTAAGAAGAGCACGCGCAAACGAATTCGCGAATGAATGAATTATCTGGATTTTAGCAAGGAAGAAAGAACGTAATTAAAGGTATCACTATCTTAATTGTTGTTGTTGCCTTGGGTATACCTGTTCAGTAATCAAGGCCATGACGTTGTACTGCGTGACGAACAAACGGCTCCCTGCACTGCAAGATAGATTGAAGAAAGCGCCGACATATTTGTCATTCTAGCAGTGATCAGATGTTATATTTTCGTGCACTGTAAACCGAGCAATACTTCAAAAATGGCTAAGCCATCGAAGAAGATACAGCCTTGATAATGAAATGCGCCGAAAGTTGATCAAAGATTTGTATGCGACCAGTTTGCGTGGTGTACACCGGACGTTTAATACAAACAGCCGGCTCAAACTTATGCGACGAACGACCAGAGAATCGTGCTAAAATGGCATCTGGACCTGTCGTTTACAGCATATTATAAGGTTAGAACATTTCGAAATGTTTTCCTATGTGCTTATTTTTACCTAATATGGGTCAAGATATGTTCACGGACTAAAAATTATGTCTGACCCGCATCTTCAAAGTTCACCACGCGGGGTCAAATATTTACATTTTGTACGGAGTTTGAAAGCTCTCACGCCACTGTTAATCATTTGCCCATAGAAATTTTTACGGGACTCTATAGCCTATCCTTCTAACATTCAACCAACAGGATTGTAATCGATTTGAAGGTTTCGCACATGGTGAAAATTAATTTTATTCACGAAGTTTTTTTACTGCAGTGAATTGTGTGCCTTCAAAATTAAATTATTTCGCATACACAGAACGACGCAATATTTCCCAAAATCAATCCAACAGATATTCAAGGATTGTAAAAAAAAAATTAGTGTTTTAAAAGCGGTAGAATGATTTGTTTCTCGCACGCGAGGTTCTCCAACCTGTGTAATAATTTAGCGCCTAAAATGACGATTTTAACGGATTTTCGTTATTTGCATTTTTCTTTGAAATAAAAGGATATTTCACCAAAAAAACTTTACAGTAATTTTAGTCATATCCTAGCCTATATGACATTTAAATATGAAAGAAATCAAATTTTCCATCCTTGCCGCGATATGTTTGATTTTTACGGACAGGCGCTCTTAAAACCTTCTTAAAAGTGCTTTTTATCTCTTACTAATTCAATTTGAGTTAAGTTTCTAAATAATATATTGATATTTGGGAGGTTATAGACGATGAAATGTCCGTCTAAGTGAAACCCCCAATGCCAAAATGCAATTCAATTTTTGATAGTTGATAGCTCTAAAACCAGGAAATCGGCGTGAAGTGTAATGACTTAATAGATAAATGATATTTTAAGTGAAAATCAGAATGCTTACGGTAACAAGAGAATGACTTGTCTTATCGCTTATAGTTTGCTGCTCAATTCAGACGTAAATGTTTGAAACCTGTTTGGTTTTCTTCGGTGAAAAATAGGAGGTTGCAACAAAGCAATTTAATCTTGCATCCCCAGCTAGGGCTGAAATATCTATAAAATTAAATAATCTTCCCTTAGAAAGAACTTTTCATTAATAAAGTTCTCTTACTAGTGCTTCACTGTTTTAACCACATATCTCTCAATGGGACAAATTTAATTTTTCAATTGCTTATCTCAGCAAACAACGCAGCTGAGGTCGCAATCAACAAATATTTTAAATAAGAAAACGCAACGATCGACAAAATTTCATTGCTACGTTAGTCAGTTATCGCGCACTGAGAAACAAACAAACAACTGTTTCCGAAGAGGCGTGAACAGAAGGCACGATAAACTACGTCAACGTAATGTTTGAAAATATGTTAATCTATAGGAAATATATCGTCAATATCCGTATATAAGTACCAGCAAGGATTGACAAAAAAATCATGTAGGCCATTAAGATGGGGTCTAGCACGTTTTGCTGCTTACAAATGGACCAACCGTTGTTCACGCTCTGTTAAGTTAGAGTCCTAAATGACCTCAAAACAAGGGTCTTTCATAACGATCAGAAACACAAATATTCTTGGTTTCGTATATATGTTCGTTTACACGTAAAAATCCTCGTGGATATCATAAACAACTGTAGGGAGTAACAGCAGGTATATCCTCCGGGGACATAAAAAGACCATTTTTTCACGGTTGCACTCAAATCTAATAAACAATTTTTTGGAATATTATAATAGACTATCACAGCGACAATTTTAAAGCGAAACAGGACCTATCCTACAAAGAACTTGATTGTTTAAACTAGCTCAATTGTTCAGTGCCTTCCTCGTACTAAAAAATCAGATTTGGACTTTTATTACAGTTTATTGACGGTCAGTTTAGTGACACGGCAAGGGTATGTAAGCAAAGTTCTTTATTTAAGTGACAATCATTCTAGTGTTGAGTAGTACTAATTGGCGACACTAAATTAAGTTTCGCAATATATTTACGGACGAGACTAGGAAAGCAATACACTTCAAATTGGCAGGCTCAAAACAATCCTAAAACTTTGAAAATCGGATAGTAGTGGAAAAGTAACGTTTCTTAATTCCTGGTTTCTGAAAAATGACATTAATATGTAAAGGCTTTGCACCAATTTCCAGTTTCCCACCACAGGTAAAATATAGAAAATCATGTGATTCAAGTTAGAAATTAACTATTAACAAAAGTAGCAGTAAGTCCTGAAGGAGCTAAACAACTTTATTAAAAGCCGTATCTAGTACTGAAAATATATTTAAAGTAGTCTCCGAAAACGTATCTCAGAATGTAACTTAGTGATATTCATGAAGCCTTCCTATTTAACTTCACGGTCCTTAAATTTTCGCGTAGATTCAGTAACCGAAAAAATTTAGTAAAAATTATCTCCCAACCGACTGAGAAGTCTGTGAAACCGTCACCAATCGTCGGCATTTTCAATGTCAAAGTTTATCGCTATCGATCCGTCTTCCTTCCTAGAAGGTATTAAATTGCAACGTTATCGCTTTTTCTCAGAAAGAAATATCGTTTTGAAATATTGTCAAGCGAAATTGGTCTTTGTTACCGCGCAAGATTGCTTGAAATTATTAACTTATGTGTATTATTGGTGTTCCGAAAGTTCTCATAATTACACTTGGGAGTGCAATTTGATTACAATTTCAAAATATTGTCCAAATATTTCTTGCGAAAAGAATACTCTTATCCTTGACGAACCCACTATGGAGAAGAGCCTTTCTTCGATTGATGAAATTCCTTTCCGTAAGTGTTAACGTGATCATACTGACCTTTCAAGCAACGCCTTATAGCAAAAATTGATTAGAACCAATTTTACAACTCATCAGTGCACAGAGGGCACGAAACTTGGAAATTGGTGAAGTCAAATGAATTTTGTTTTTGGTAATGTCGGTAGAATGTTAGAGTTTACAAATTCAACAATAGGCCTTCTTCACAGACGGGCAGACTGATGTCAAGTCAATTATAGTGGCTTGCGCAGCTGAGGGATGCAGCGAGACCTAGAGCGGAATGGGGCAAAAATATTTTCTCACAGTTTACGACGCCAAAACTTTTTATTGGCCGGCATACAATACCGCTAGCTAGGCAGGCTATCAATTCAAGCTCCTTACTGTAGCAGGTAAAGTATCCGGTGGAGTATGAACCTTGTCCGGCAAAGCGTAGCCTACCACGCAGTCGTGGGAGGAGACTAGTACCTCCTGGGGAGGAGGTAATACGAATCCCCCTAGAAACGACTGCTTGGAAGGCATGTTACAGGAAAGCATCTGACACGTAATATTTTTAACAGGTTGTGCCCCACTGCCAGACCGAAGAGAAACAGGAATAACGTCAGCCATGGTTTATCCGTTGTTACTTATTATCTGCCTGACGGCCTCTTTCAGAGGAATAAGAGTAGAAAGCACGGACAGCAGTGACACGGAAGAGCTTGGAAAAGGAATCAATCTTCGGAAGACAAACTTATTGGGCGACTTCCAGGAAAACGAGGCGAAATTATTCGAGGCTTTGCCGGAAACCTGCTTTAAAAGGAAAAAGTTACACTACTCAGGTAGTAACTTTGATTACTACGCAAGCACCAAATCCTTTTACAAACATATGGCCGCCGCAGCTGGTTTGGAAGCCTCCCTCGAGTCTTCGTTTACTCTGGGCACTACTCTCAACAGTGTTATACAGAAGACAGAATCCAAGGAATCCGAAGTAAGTGGACTGGCCTTAAATGTCCGCGCCTTGACAGAAAAGATCTTAGTCAAAAAGGATTGTTTAGATAACGTTGAAACCTCCACATTAACCAAACGCCTTGTTAGGGACTTTGAAAAGCTACCATTGGCATTTGCACAGCCGTTTCTCGCGAATTCCTGGAAAGCATATAACGTCTTTTTGGAGACATACGGGTCCCATGTGATAACGTCTGTGACGCGTGGATCAAGCATCAAGCAGACGACATTTGCAGAAAGTTCTAAGTCGTTCAGTCAGAGGGATTTTCAAGTGAAGAGCTGCACTAAGCTAGCAGGTTCCATAAATAGTACCAAGATCGGGGTTGACGCATGTGCAAACGTCACCAAGAAGGAAGAGTCCAAGGCAAGCGACATGAACACTATAGACAAAAAACCGTCGTCAAAGGGGGTACCAAGGAAACCCGAAATAAGCTGACGAACAACAGGACCAAAGAACTGATTGAGAAACTTTTGAACGAAGCTGGTGAATCAGACGCATCTGTTGAACACACCTTCAGATCGATTTGGAACGTTTTGCAAAGCCGATTCGATGCTGGGTCAGAAAACTACATCCGAGCTATAAACCTGCAATACTATTACCTCGGCTTCTTGAATTATGGCTGCCGATTCCAAGAAAGTAGAGGGGTTCACTTACAGAAATTCGACTACACAAGGGGTTCATCCAAGGAATCTCCTGAATTCGAGTGCTCTCTGGCTGCAGAGGGCTGCCACCATCCCAACGACTGTCGATACAGATTTGGAATCTGGTGTGGCTGTAAAGGGAAATCTTGCGTTAAGTACAAATCGGAGAAACAAGACACAGGCAGCTCTAAGCTCACTGCATATGCAAACACCCAAGAAAATTTCGCATGGCATGGCTGCAATTGGAAAGTGCCTGGGTTTACATGCGACTGCTACAACAAGAATATTGGGTTTCGGAAACAGGTGTGGAGGATGCCTAGCAGAGATGCCGCGCAGAAAAATGTTTCTCACCACATGAGTGGTGAGTCAGAGAATCTAGATGAAGATCTCGATCAAGGTTTATATCGAGATCTAGGCAGGGATGCAGAAGAAAATGGTGAAGAGTAATTTGATCTGAGTAGTAGTGAAATGATGTACGATTAAGGTGTACAAAACGTGATCTGCAACACACTTATTGAATTTTCCAATTCAATTCAGTGACAATAATGAAGATGAGAATGATGATTATTCTAGAAAGTGACGCAGGCATACTCGGAAAAAAGAAATCCGAGTGCTCCTATCAGGAGTCGAACCTAAGACCTTCCTTCCTAGTAATCGGAAGGTCTTAGGTTCGACTCCTGATAGGAGCACTCGGATTTCCTTTTTTCCGAGTATGCCTGCGTCACTTTCTAGAATAATCATCATTCTCATTCATTCACCAGGCTGGAAATATACCATCACATTTTCTTTCATATACCACACGCTCGACATTCAAATCCTAGCAGTATGCAGGATGTTTGTCCCATGAACCTAGTTTAATGGCCTTAGCTCCCACGAGTCTCCTGTAGCTCAGTGGTAGAGCATCCGAACTAGTAATCGGAAGGTCTTAGGTTCGACTCCTGATAGGAGCACTCGGATTTCTTTTTTCCGAGTATGCCTGCGTCACTTTCTAGAATAATCATCATTCTCATTCATTCACCAGGCTGGAAATATACCATCACATTTTCTTTCATATACCACACGCTCGACATTCAAATCCTAGCAGTATGCAGGATGTTTGTCCCATGAACCTAGTTTAATGGCCTTAGCTCCCACGAGTCTCCTGTAGCTCAGTGGTAGAGCATCCGAACTAGTAATCGGAAGGTCTTAGGTTCGACTCCTGATAGGAGCACTCGGATTTCTTTTTTCCGAGTATGCCTGCGTCACTTTCTAGAATAATCATCATTCTCATTCATTCACCAGGCTGGAAATATACCATCACATTTTCTTTCAATAATGAAGATAGTTAAAACACTAACTATTTAGTTAAACGAGTTAACTCAAGATTTATGTATGATAATTGAATCTTGAGATTAAAACAATGAGATGTGCGAATTTTGTTGTTCTAGTGGTCATTCCGAAACGTTACTCTTGCAACTATTCAATGGAACAATTCCTGGCCAGACAACTTTAAAGCCTTCATTAATTCTCTCAGTGCCTAAAAGTTGCTCTGTAAAAAAGTTTGCTTTATCTACAGTTTTTCCTCTTCAAGTGTATCGCACATTATAATCCATCAAATATTTTTCGCTCGCGCGCAATTGGGCTAAACGGCTCACGTGACCGAATATACCCCAGCTAAAACTGGGGAATATCCGATGATATTCCCCAACTGATATTCCCCAATTTCAAAAACTTCAAGGTGCGTCAAATTTGCAATTAAAATGAATGTCAAGATGGAGGAACGGTTTGCTTTGGTGACAGAAGAAGAGATAAACCTGCTGGGCGATAAACCAGTACCAGAAAACAACATACGCTCTGAACGTTTTTGACGGTAAGCTGTTCGTAAACGAAATGTTGAAATACTCAAGCTCGTATTTGCGACATTTTCTCTTGGTTTGAACTCTGTTTAACAGTTCTTGAATTAAAAATGTGGTAAAACTGAAAAATATGAAAGGTGAAAAGTTTTAGCCCATCTCATTTAAGAGTATTTATGGTGTTCTTTCAGTCTGGCGCAATTAGAATGCCATCAACAAGCTATTAAACGAGTTTTATTAATAAGTTTGAAGCTCGCTAACACGACGGCAAATACTACAGTTGTAATTCAATGAGAGCAATTCGTGCTGGCCTGGATTTAAGAAATATTAATATCGAAAACATAAATTTCATTACCATTACTGACAGATTTCAAACAGGTGAATGACGCTATCAATGCTCACCTGGTCGAGATTGTTTGCGAACATAAAATCTCGTCCACGAAACAAAAACCAGCCATGATACCCCGAAATGTCGAAATTCTCTACGAAGAGAAGTAGCTTGCCCTACTCTCCAGCAAGTTTAATGCTCAGTGATTGTTAACGACTTCGTTGCTGGCTCCATTCAATGTCAAGTTAGCAAAGAAAGCGCTTTGACGGAATCCGGCAAAAACAACCGGTGGCGTCGTATTCGACTGCAGATTCAGCTTCGATTTCTTCACAGGTCGTTTTCGGCTAGCAAATACCACAATTGTATTTTCGATATAAAGTGCTCCTTCAATTCAACACGAGATAAAGGAAGAGAACGATAAAGCGCCGGCTTTTTCGTTGACGGCACTTTACACTTTTTACGGAATGCGATACTTTTCAGTTTTTCGCTTTCAGTGATCGTTCACTTGTTTTTGAGAGGTAGTTAGATTCCCTGTAACCTTATCCGCCACCTGTATCTTGCTTTTGTCTTTCGCGGAATTAAAGAAGTTTACTTTCCTTTCAAATGTTTTACCTTTTGCCCAAACAAACGCTTTCGACCTGAAGCCAAATCTGACGTGGAGATTTTGGAAGCCAACTGACAAACTTTGACGTGATTGACATATGAGAGAATGGCAGATCCTGCCGATTCCCGTGAGATTCTAGCATGTTGCGAAGAATATCTAAAGGATAATAAACACAATAGCCTCCATTTGACTTTAAAAATAAGCTCAGATATTTGTCTTTGGACATTATCTGCTCCTTGAAGCTCACAGTTTTCCTTTCGCTTCGCGGAACAGATAATATCTGCGGACAAATATCTGAGCATATTTTCGCACCAAATGGAGGCTATTGTTTATATATTACAGAGTGACTACTGCAAATGAGCCTTCTTAAGTTCAATAGTTTACTTTAATTTAAACAGCTTGTAGTATCGCCTCTTTTAGCTTCTTCCTTTTTGATCCTCGTTGGTTAGAGGATTCTTTTATGCAATATCTCAAGCACCAGGAAGAGTCTTTCATCTAATTTCCAAACACCGAGAAGTGTGATGAAAAAAGGAGACGCAGCCGAGAGCTTTTGTAAACAAAGAAATAGATAAGACAAAGATGAAAAAATCTTTCGAGTGTTGATAAAGCTTTTCAAACTATTACATCCTCAGTGTCTCAGTGCCTAAAAGTTGCTCTGTAAAAATGTTTGCTTTATCTACATTTTTCCCTCTGCAAGTGTATCGCACAATATTACAGAGAGACAACTGCAAATGAGACTCCTTAAGTCCAATAGTTTACTTCAATATAAACGGCTTGTAGTATACCCTCTCTTAGCTTCCTTTTTTTTTATCCTCATTGGTTAGAAGATTCTTTTATGCAATATATCAAGCACCAGGAAGAGTCTTTCATCCAATTTCCAATCACCGAGAAGTGCGATGAAAAAAGGAGACGCAGCCGAGAGCTTTTGTAAACAAAGAAATAGAAAAGAAAAGGATGAAACACTCCTTCGAGTGTTGATATAGCTTTTCAAACCATTACATCCTCAGTGTCGTATCATTATATTCATATTTTCTCTTTTACCGCTGTATTTCACTTAAAGACGTCAGTCTTCTTTAAAATCATCTTAAACCCTATTACCTTACCGTTGGAGTCGCGGCGTCTCATTTTCGGCTGAGTATCCCGTTCTGTTGTGCGACCTTGTCTGGGACGAGGTCGTAGACAAGTTGGCGACAAGGTAAACTTCTCTCCTCATTTGCAAACAAACAAAATCCATGGCATGTTTCATTTTTGGTTGACACCAGATTTCATGTAAACCAATGAATTTGCTCTGTGTTAGCCATTGCCATGTCCAAATGACGCGTGGAGTGAAGTAGTCAATGCACTGGACGTTCGACCAGGCGGTATTGTGCTGTTTCGGTCCTTACAGAAGGTTCTTTGCTTTGCATTGTCTCCCTTCACCGAGGCTTCTGTTGTAAAAAGAATAGATAACTTTATCTAGCGGATAAAATGTAATTCAATTAATACATTTTATCACCCAGATAGCAATTTAGCAGCTGGATAAAGTTATCCACTTTTTGAACAACCGGGTCTAGATGTATAAATGGGTACTGGGGACATTCAAGCGCCAGTTGTTCAAAGAATAGATAACTTTATCCACTGGATAAGTCACTATCCAGCGGAGCAATTATACTTCAACTAACGGTTTTGGCAAGTTTTCCACACATCCGATGCTTGAATGTGACATATGCTTCTACTCTATCCACAAATTATAGGTACGAGACCAGGTGTTACACTGTGACAGAACTGTCAAATGATGTTGTTAGGATGGAAACTGGGCTTCCAACAGAGGAAGTGGTTGAAATTGTTGTAAGATATGCCTTGAGGTTTAAAGATTCCATTAATTACTTTGCTGGCTGGAAGGTGGAATCTATCAGTTGTGAAGACCAGATTCTTATCACCTTAATGAAAGTAAGACAGAACTACACAAACCTGCACTTAGCCCAGCTATGTAACATTATCATCATCCTTATCATCATCATCATCATCATCATCATCATTCATCATCATCATCATCATCATCATCATCATCATCATCATCATCGTTATCTCTTCGGATTTTTAAGAGTAGCTTATGCAGGTAATATCTCCGAGAATTTACCAACCCAACCATGTGACCAGACCACAACACCAGAACTACGTCCTCCACTCTTTGCGAACAGTGAGTGGGTTCTTTAACGTCCCACAGAGTTATTACAAACAAGGGTTGTGAGACGGGGTTTACGGTTTATCGTCCTTATTCGAGAAAACAAGAAAGTCTAACCATCTGCAGATGAAAGAGCAAGGGCAGAACTTTCTCCTCAGTTATTTAAAGACCCTAAGAGGTAGTCCGGCCGGGGTTTGAACTTGCGACCTCCTGCACGGTAGTCCGGTACTCTACCAACTGAGCTAACCGTTCGGCGGTACGTACAGTTGTAAACATTATGACATTTATCTATTTGCTGCATGACATTTTCTTAATGGCATTATGACATACCCTCTCTAGACAAAAACAAACATCCTGCACCATCCTCATTTAGTCAATATGGATCTTTTCGGATTGTCATAGACTGTACTGATATCGAGGTTGCAGCGCCTCGACTAACGAGTACACAAAATGCAGCCTACTCATCTTACCGACGAATGCATTCATTTAAATTTATTGTTGGTGTTGCACCTAATGCTGTGATAACCAACGTAAGCAAGTTGTACCCTGGTTCCATTCCAGACAGAGCTATTGTGCAGGAGTCAGGACTCCATAATCAATTGCCTCCTGGGGATTTGGTACTTGCAGATAAGGGATTTCTTATCCAAGACATGGTATCCCGTGGAGTATCTAAAAGAAGAAAGTTGGAATTCTGATGAAGAAGGTTGGAATTCAAATGATGTCTTAAATTGCTATTTTCGCCTTCTTTTTTCCCGCTGATTTCGAAACCAACTAGAATAACAAGTAGAAGTGAAACATCAATCAACAACATTTTCGTTAACAGTCTAGTAGATAACTTTACTAGTGGTTTACTCTCTACTGATCTCTCTGACCACCTACCCTTATTTCAAATAACAATTTCACTAACCCAAAATACGACAAAGAAAAAGACAAAACATAGAAAATCACTAACAAAACTCTCGATCTCTCAAACCAGAAACTAGAATGTGAAAAGTGGGAAGACATATATAGAGAAGAAAATCCCCAACACGCATGTACTTCATTTAATAACACACTTTTTAACGCATTTGATTAAAGCATTCCCCTAGTTAATCATACTAATAGCTACTATAAAGCCACTTAAACACCGTGTTACAAAAGGTATTTTAAGAGCGGCTTTTCACAAATATCGACCAAGTTGTGGCACAAGTCAAAAAATCGATTTCGTTCATATTTCGCTTATTGGTAGTCACTAGTGAGAAACAAACCGAGATGTAGTTAGTATTTCTAAATACCGCTTCCTTTCACGTAAATATTAAAAAAAAAAAAAAAACGATTTTGTCTCAGTTGAGTTCAAAGTCCGCTTCCAGAGGGATGGAATTTTCCTTTACTTTCGACAGCTCGCAAATCAATCCACAGACTGTCAGACTGTTACTAATCTTCAAATGACATATGTTGCTTTATTAGGTCTTCTTCTTCTGTTTCAAGGAAAAACATTTACGTCCGCAATAGGTTTAGAAGAGCATGCTATAAATGCAAATTTTCAGCAACCACATTTTAGCACTAAAATATTGCCAATTTTACCCATGGGCGATTACTTAGATTTCCCTATAATGACTTTCTATATATCCTGCCAACAGAACTCCGAATCAGTTGAAGCCGGACCACTTTTGCTAGAAAGATTTTCTTTCAAGTCAGCTCGCTTATGAGATTTCTAAAGAACCGCGGCAAGAACGCCATGGACACTTTGAACGTTCGTACAGCACGCTGGGTAAAAAAAAAGTTCCCTGGCACGGGTGGTCAGCGGCCAGTTGTCCACAGGCAAACAGATTTTTTCCCGGGGTCTCCTCGTGTCCTTTTTGTCAAGACCCTGAAAGGAGCATTGTTTCCATCGACCAATCAAATAGCTACCGTATGTGTTTTCCAAATTTAAAGGGCGCGATCTATTCGACCTAAATTTCCGGTACAGAATCAAATATATGGACAACCTGTTGTTTTTTTTTCCCGGAAATTTGGAAATTCCGGGAATTTTCTGTTCCTCTCCAGTTTCTTCAGTACGATATTTGAAAATTACACGCGTTTTCTGAATAAATGTGCGATAATTTCTACTCATTTAATTTGTAATGAGGCCGAACTATCCAGGAGCTCACGTCGTAGGATGGACACTTTTATTTCTGGGTAGTCCGCCGTTTCTGTAGAGGTTGAACGAGTTGAAATAATCGTGAGGCAGCATAAATGAAATAAATTTATATTTTCAGGTGACTTTTTCGTTATCGTTGGGACCTGCTGCAGACACAACGACGACCACAACAAAAACGTCAGAAAACAATAGTTTTTAATTGTCAAAACACTGGCTCTGCACCTGCGTTATAAACTTTGGTACATTTCTTTGTTGTCCTCTACTAAACAACGACGTGTAATCACCATTCAAGATCTTATGGAGAACGTGAACGCGTGATGGTTTATTTTCCTTTCTCTTTCTGAACTTTAAAGACGCCCCTACGACGTTAGCTCCTGGATAGTTCGACCACAGTACACAAACTAAATAAGTAGAAATTATCGCAAATTTATTCAGAAAACGCGGGTGTAATTTTTAAATCCCGTAAGAAACTGGGGCTGGGCCCAGTTGTTCAAAGCCCGATTAAGCTAATTCTGGATTAAAAACAACTTTGGCTCGAGTTTTATTACACAACAATAAAGATTTTCAAATAAAAAATTTTGTCCCTCAGTTTTGACGTTGACTTCTCTTTCCCACTAGCTTGAAATAAGAGTTTAAAAACAATTAACGAGCGAGCAGAAAGCTTCGGTTAACTTTTAACCGCGGATTAACGTTAATCAGCTTTCGAACAAACGGGCCCTGAGCATCTGGCGAAATGGTATGACCGATGGAACGGAATCCGAATTTCCGGGAGAAAGGACGACAGGTTATCCATATATTTGATTCTGTACCGGAAATTTAGGTTGAATAGATCGCGCCCCACTTCCGCAGTAATTTTGATTGGTCGATGGAAGCAATGGTCCCTTGACGGTCTTGACAAAAAGGACACGAGGAGACCCCGGGAACAAATCTGTTTGCATGTAGACAACTGGCCCCTAACCACCCGTGCCAGGGAACTTTTGTTACCCAGCGTGCTGTTCGAACATTCAAAGTGTCCATGGCGTTCTTGCCGCGGTTCATAAGCGAGCTGACTTGAAAGAAAATCTTTCTAGCAAAAGTGGTACTTCTTCAACTGATTCGGAGTTCCGTTGGCAGGATAGGTATACATCTCTACTTTGATTCTATGAAGGAATTGGGACACTTGAGGGATGATTTCAACGGATTTATTCCGTTTCGTGCTTCGGGCAAGGCTTAATAGTATTCGGCTTTTCGTTACACTTAGCAGTGGAAAGCCGAATGACGCTAACTCGCCGAAATTGCTTCGAATCGGCTTGAAAAGCTGGTAAATGACAAAGAATACAAGAAGCAGTAGGGTAAGTTGATTTTATTGACAAAACAATGTTTTTTTTTTACCATTTTTAGACAAATCCGTTGTATTCTCATACAAATCGTTATTATTCAACGGTTCTCTGATCTTCTGATATTGAGCTTGGACTGCCTATGTCTCAATATATCTTATGTTGTTAGTTACAGATGCTTCCATTTAGCTCTGTTCTATTTCTTCTCTGCCATTGATTTTGTCATTATTCTATTGCATGTTTATCTGTTAATATAGAGCTATTTCAATTAACGTTGCCGGGTCAAAGTATAAAGCTATAAGACGAGACCTTAAGATTTTGAGGATTTTTTTTTATGAATAAGTTCATCAAAATCAGCTATGCCTCGTCCGTCCAGTGAAGATACACGATTTGGGTGAAAGAAATGTTAGGATATCAAATGGATGAGGTGGCAGCCTCTTTGAATATGTCTCATTAAGCTTTAAGCTCTCATCCGACAACGTTAATTGAAATAGCTGTATATAATACAGGGAGGCCATTGTTAAAAGCCTTAAGGCTTCTCATGGGCTTCCTCGCCACCTTTATACTTGAACCTTAAACCGGCCGAAGCTGAATTAGACCTAGCGGCATAGCGGTTCGCACTATTGATAGGAAGTCTAGACTGTGTTGCGTGATGCTCGTAGACTAAATTACCGACATATGTTATCCATCAGTGGACGTCTCACAAGAGATTACAGCCGAAGTCAATGACGTCATGGGACTATCCCTGTGAAATGAGTAATAAAATTGTCATTGTTAGTCAGGTTTAACGATTGTTATATGACAGGAACTTGTAAGATAATTGTTCATGCGATTTATATTAACCAATCAAAACTCTTAAAAAATTTACCGATTTGAGTTTCCAAAGCAAATACGTTTCCCAAGTGGATGCAATTTTAGAAACAACTTCTGTAGCAGCGATGGTATATTCAGAATCTCAATTGGAAGACAAAACAATTCACTCAACGAGTCATATCAAACATGCTTTCCGATTTATGGGACACAGACCGTTGAATTTTAATTTCACGGTCTGTTTAAAAAAAAAAAACAACAAGAAGGGGTTAACTGATATAAAGAGCAAAGTCAAAGCAACGGAGAAGCAGCAACGAACGAGATGTGCTCGGACTGTGCATTTGTTGCTTGCATTAGATGGTTGTTACAAATAGAATAACGGTATCACAAGAAAAGTAAGATTTCTTGGAAACGTCGACACACTTTTATGATTTTATATCTTTATCATTGAAGCAGGAGCGTGACAGTTATCTTACTTCATACGAATTATGTTTATCTCTTATGCTCAAGCTGTTGTCTCATTAGATTTTGTACTGGCCGTATGCAATACGTTTGATACCATCATTTGATATGTAACGATTGTCATCAAAACAACGACTGAGAGAAATTTTATTATTTCATAAGATCCAGCTTATGATTTTCACTTCTCAGTGATGATGTGTAAAATATGTTTATTATTCAATATTACGTCTTTATAATTGTCATATTTGATATTTTTTCTTAATTCTTCACCAGTTTCACCTGCCTAATAATTGTCTTTCATAAATGGATACATTTTTGAATTACAAACCAATAAATACAGTCATTGAAATTCCAACGGCCTCGTCTTTGAATTTTACTTTTGGTTTCTTGTCAGTTTTATCCCTGGCAAACTATGGAGAGTGTTCGGGATACTCACTATAAATCACTATTATCTGATTTATTTCTATCATTCGAGAAGTCTTTGTAAACATCTTCAGCTTCAATTTCCGTATTTAAGACTATGAATGTCAGTAAATAAACAAAGAAACAATACAATAATTGCTTCACTCAATCGCAGGAGTACTCGATGCAAAACATGCAGAGCGAAATATAAATATAAGATAGAAAATGTAACACAGTTACTCAAGTTTCACGCACTAAGCGATCATCAGACTGTACCGTTGGAGTTTGTAGAGTTACAATTTAAGGAGGGCGGTTGGAGCGATCTTGCTTCTGATTGGCTGCGTAGAATTTATTTTCATGCCTGCATTTTGTAATTAACTCAGATCGTTTATTGAGTAATTTGTTTTACTTCAAATTTCTTTTCACTGTAGTTGTAATGAAAATCCTACATCGGTGACTTACAAATATCAAGGATAAACATTTTCACGTATGCCAGCCTATTTAGGGTTTATAATTCCTGATATTATGCATTGCTACCAGATTTTTATTGAATATCTTACTACTAATAAAAGTAGGTTGAGCTGCTAATTTAATTCAATGATTCCTTTTCAACTGCAACTAATCTGAAGTCTACTCATATATTCTTCATAGTCTTACCAAACACACTGTATATTCATAAGCTTGCAGAAGTATTTTTCTAATGCGTTTTTTGCATTAGTTCTATTTTGTTTGGGTGTTAAAGTAAGGCCAAGGTACTGATTGAAATATCTATGTACTTTTTTTGATTTTCAGTTTAAAACCATGCAGCGTATCACTGTAAATTCCTGTAATGTAATAATAATTATTTTGTTTTGTCACTCAAGTCTGAAATTAACTTGAAATTAACTTGTCCTATAGCTAGATTCTATTTTGTCCGAATGGTTTACCAATAATCAAGTAACATATTTTCAGCAACCAGTTTAATTTCTAAGGAGCTAGTGGATATTCATTACGTATGTCATGTTATTCTTTAGGATGACTAAATAAACTTCTAATATTATCCGTTTTTGATTCTTGGCTAAATATCATTTTCTGAAGCCAATTTTGAAAAAACCACCAGTAGGTCGGTAAATTGACTCAAAGCCCAGATGTATACAATATTAGCATCAAGATACGTGAGATGTTTTGAGGGTTTATTCTCATCATTGTTCTTGACATACTTGTTATTTGCTTTTCCATATCGATTGCCTGTTACTGATTCCTTTTCTTTTTTCAATGAATTGAGACATATTGATATCAGTCATTGACACTAACTTAGCATTAGTAGTCTTTTAAAAGATATGTTAAAACATGCAATCCCAACTTAGACCTGGACTTGCAAAATAATGGCATGGATCTAACGTATTTTATTCTCAGCAAGTTGTTCTTAAATTTTCAAATACATTACCCAAAAATAGGTAATGATAATATATCCGATTTAAAATACAAATCACGATATTTTTGACATTTAAATTATTTCATAAATTTCGAGCATGTTGATAATCTTCATTGGATATATGATTATCATTCATAATACTATAAACCTAATTTAAAATCGATTCAAACTATTCATAATTTGTTTCATTAAATTAAGTTTTTCATTTTAGAATTATTTTGATTTATATTTAAATGTTTTCCCATGTAGATTATTAACTAGCTTTTTTTAAACTGGAACTCATAAACTGGAAAATATCAATAACTACTAAGCCAGAAGATTAAGCTATATACTTCGTTATTGGGGATGACATTGATATCTTGTTCAAATTTACCAATCTTTTGCATGGAAAAGACTATCATACCCTTTAGCTTTTTTAAACTGGAACTCATAAACTGGAAACTATCAATAACTACTAAGCCAGAAGATTATGCTATATACTTCGTTATTGGGGATAACATTAATATCTTGTTTAAATTTACCAATCTTTTGCATGAAGAAGACTATCGTACCCTTCTTAAATGAAGCTAAGTATTTCAAAAATTTATTAAGACTTTATAATCTCTAAGATTATGAAATAGAACAGGTATTTAATCAGTCAATCCAAGGTTAATTTCCCAGTTATATGACAATGATTTCAAACTGTGAATTTAGTTTCAGTTTATTTATTATTGCAAATGCGACATTAGATAGCTGCTATAAAATATTTTCTGTCTTCTTTAGCTGGTATCATTTTTTATCGAGGCTCTTTTTTTTTTTGCAATATTCAAGTTCTTATAGCATATTAGTCCCCTATACATCTCAACTTCTTCTAGCATATTAGTTCCCAGTAAATCTCAACTTGTTTAGTATATACTTATCAACATAATAACACATAACCTTATAACTATAACCACAGTCAATGTGTTTTTGATAGACTTCCGTGTATGAATTATTATTTGATATAACTCTATGTATTTTTTTCTGTTAAGACGCCAGTATAGTTTCACCTTCTTTGGCCAGCATTTTAACTGCTTGACAACCTTTTAATGAAATTTTGTTCTTGAGAAGTCATCACTTTTTTGAGCTAAAACACATCAAATACATACAAAAGTATTTTCTATAGCTATCATTGTGATTTGTTAAATTTGATTATGTATGAAATTGTGTAAATGTTTTGTTAGACCACAATACTTGTTTCTATTTTCTGTGAATAGAAATAAGTTTCATATGATTTTAAAATTTTCCCCTTCGTATATAAAGTACAGGTGGTTGTTTGTTCTCATAGCTGAAATAATAATATCGATATTTTGTTGTTGTTTAGAATTTAGTAAAATGCTTTTGTAAGGCGGGAAAATAAACACCTAAAGAATAATCTAGCTTTCCAATACATTGTTTGTAAGATTTTTTATTCCTCTGAAGACATGCATATTTGTCTCGTTGACTTAAAAGGCGAATATGACACCATCTGAAGCATTCATTGTAACAGCTATTGTTTTTCATATTTATCAAACATTTAGCTAAGCTACGGAGGTAATTGTATTATGAATTTCCTTTGAAGGATTGATAATTTATGCTATTAATATAATGATTACCAACTGATTCCACAGTCCATTCTGATGCTTCACTTATCCACTGGAGAATTTGATTTAATATCAGTTGTTTCGGATTTCTTTGAGCTTTTATTAACATCATTTTCATTAATAACAATATTTGACTTCTACTGGCAAAATATGCTGTATTGATTGCTATTCTATCTTCGTCTACCTGTTTCTAAATATTTTCTTTAATATTTTAAAAAGCCTTGACAACAATTTGACGCGATATGCAAACAGTTCCAACTAGAATATTGAATGTGAACGGATAACAGAACTGAACAAAACGAAAGTCTATTGAACTTCTGAGCTCACAACTGAAAAGAGTGAAAAGGTTAAGATGTCCTAGCGCGAGATGACCATGAACAACTATGCTAAGGTGGACTGCTGCACAATCCAAATTTTAAGCTACTTTTGAGTCTACATGTGTAATGTCGGCTGCCTCATCGGCATTCGTTTAATTCAACTACGGTTTAATTATTGCCTACACTCCAATATTATTTTGGACTTAATTCATTGTTTGTACTGTGGGTATGTGAAAGGGGCCCAATTTTCTAAGGAAGGAATATGAAAAAAGTTATGCCTTTACTGCCCAAATGGTAAATAAAATGGTAAGTGTCTGAAGCTCAGAGCAGAGCCTCCCCGTACAAGACTTTGGTGCGCACCCTCCCAGGTCGACTATTAACACTACTCATATTTCACAAACTTCACTCCCCACTCCTAGTATTCCACCCAAGCCAAATATCAAAAATATCGAAATGTTAAAATATTAAAATATCGAAAAATTAAAATCACACTGAAAACGTTGCTTTGAGACACGTTTCTTGCAAAATTACGACACTATTATGAAAATGCACGCATGCCTAAATCTCATCTAAAGGAAACTGAATAAAACCACTAGATCTTTGTTTTCACACGTTTTTTAGCTAAAATTGCGAGACTATTATGAAATTGCACTCATGCCTTAATCTCACGACCTATACCGTCAACTGAAACCACAAAGGTTAATGATATGAAAAAGTTTCTAACAAATTGGGGGACTATCATGAAAATGCACTCGCCCATCTTATTTACCAACTTAAAATATACCACAAGAGGTTTGTTTTCATTAAGTTTTAATTATCGTCCACTTGAATTATAGTCTGCTGCCTATATTATTTTCCCAAGTTATAAGGTCTGACACACCCTGACAGAGAATTTCTGTTCAAAAGTGTGTGAAAACTTTAATTGCTACATGGTGGCAAATTGGCACTCCTTATTAACTGCGAATTAATGATCTGACCGAGTTTCCAATTTTATTTCGGACTAAATTCATTTAAAGAGATGTAGTGCATCTACTGTAGAAGTGTGAAAGGGACACCATTTTCTTTAGTATATGAAAGGTTTCCTTTCCTGTCAAAAATGGTAAATAACTGATGATAAGTGTATGGAGCTCAGAGCGGAGCCTATAGACTTTGGTGTGTGCCCTCCCAGGTACACTACCCACTCTCTTAATTTTCTACACACTCCACTTCCCTCTCTCAGGTTTCCACTCAAGGCAAGTATCAGCTAACGGAAAATTAAAACCACACTGAACACTATGCTTTGAGACTAGTTTATTGCAAAATTACAACGCTGTTATGAAAATGCACTCATGCCTAAATCGCAACTAATGGAAATAGAATCAAACCGTACGAGGTTTGTTTTCGAAGATGTTTCCACCAAAATTGCGAGACTATTATGAAATTGCACTCATGCATAAATCTTACCTAATGGAAACTTAATAAAACCACAGAGAGTTTGTTTTCAAAGACGTTTCTGGAGAAATTTCAAGACTATTATTAAAATGCACTGATACCTAAATCTAACTACCTAATGGCGTCAACTGAATCCACAAAAGGTTTGATGATCTAAAAAAAGTTTCTAACAAGATTGCGGGACTATTATGAAAATGCACTCATGCCGAAATCTTAGATCTTACCAAAAAAGAATGTTCCACTTGAATTCTAATCTGCTGCTATTTATTTACGTTGAATATATTTCTGATCTTATCTGAGATATTGCTGGCTGTAACTTTAGTAAAAATAACCGCTTAAACAGACATGATATCTCCCAGATAACGTCGAGTAATAACCTATAGAACTGATATCTAATTGCAGACTGAGTTAACTTTATTTATGGTTCGCTTGTCATCTTGTGCATCCTGTAGATCAAAATAAAAAGTGAACTAATTCAGAGGAAAGTAATTGAATTCACTTTTGATAACAACTTAATATTTCCGTTTTTTTTTAAACTATTTGTCAACTTCGCGCTGCAGAGCTCTATGGAGTCGGCTGCAGCGCTTTCTTAGGTAGGCTTAATCGACCTTCTGCCTGTTAATCCGTGTCGTGCCCAAGAAGTTGTACACTCTATTTAGCTGCATGCTCTAGTTTACAAACACGCTGGGCCGGTACCTTAAATGTGTCTTATCTTTTAAACCCCTTCGCCAACTGGTGCTGTCCTATCTTCTATTCAGCTCAAACATGGCCACCAAATTGACAGGAATAGCGCCAGGTATCGCGTGATTTGTGAAGTTTAGCCTTAGGAAAGAATTTTAAGTATCACAGTAGTGCTAGGTATAATGGTACCCACGGGCATTTAACAAGTTTTTAAAGGAGCTTTGCGAATTTAAGACTCAACTGAAATTCCATCTTAAACGCTAATTCAATGTGTACATTGTAGCTTTTCTTTTCTTGTTTAGTGTATAATATTGTTATGAGCCTTTTAGCAATTGAATTTAGTTTGCCAAGGGCTCCTTTTAAAGTATAGCTAACAGCTCCTATATATCACTAAAAATATTGATGTACACAAAAAGTAGAATAAAACAAATAAAATATTCCACACGCGCGTTGCTTTTATTAGATGAAGTGTCATGCTAAAGTAGCCGGAGTACGCCGGTGCTACATAAGGGATGCCGATGCTTATAACATATATTTGAAGTGCTGTAATACATTAAGAGCTACACAGAATATAGTACACAATGGCAACTTAATACCCGTCAGCAAGTATCTTAACTTAACTCTGTTGGTGAATGATTTTCCTTTAAAAGATTACAAATTGTTGCCAAGGCGCTAAACGTTCTTATTCTATGATGATTTCTATATCCGATGCAGTGATTACCTTTATTACTGACGATTGTGAGAATTTAAAAATAATTTTAAACGACTGCTACTTCTTAGGTAAGAAAAATTTCTTTATAAATTTATAGCTAGCCGTTCGGTAACTAACCTTAATTAAACCGAGTGAATATAGCAGTGGGACAGCAAAAGAGGTACGAAGAATTACTTGCTTGAGAGCTGGAAGAAATTTATTTTAATTATTGTCTCCGAAACAGTGGCTAGGACAGCAATGAAGTTTGAAATAGCTCAAAGAGCATTTCTAGGTATTAAAACCGTTGCAGTTTATCCATATTTAAAGTATTGATTTCCTTACCTTTTCTCTGCAGCATTTGAGACGTGAAGTTAAATTTAAGTTTCTTGATACTTCAGCTATTTTTGTCACCTGCATTATACTCTCCTGGAAAGTTATGTATGAAAACCAGTTTCCCATGATTTCAAACTAAAGTTGCTGTTATTTAGGCCAAATTGCAAAATGGCTTTGCTTTGATGTTTTGAATTGGTTATAATGAATTCTGTTACTTGTGGAAACAACAACTTTGTTGTAAGTTAAAATTCAATTACATGTATCAGGCTTCGCGTAAACTGAGAATAATACCGTTAATTATACTGAGGTAGGCAGCAACTAAGGCCATGGAATATTAGGAAAACAAAATCTCTGTAAACTAGAATTGAACGTTAATCCGTTCTCAGTATACTATTTGAAGATGGATGCAAGACCTTTGACTTTAGTCAACTTAAACATTGTAAGCTCTTACTCCACAAGTTACAAAATAGCAATCCAATCTAGAGTTCGCTGTTAACAAAACACAAACCGGCATGCGATACCTGGAGTTTTATTGAAAGACCCTGAGTTCAGCAAACAGCTGAAGAATTAAAATTAAAAGCTGCCTGAGTATATAAGAAAAATATAATGTAAGTATCCGAGGCGCTAGACGATCAAGATAAAGGCGAACAACCAATACAATGAAAATATCTAACTAATGATAACTAACTAATGATCTTGTTTTCGCTTTTCTTCGTGGCGGCATTCCTTAAAACGATTACCAAGGAACAACAGTTTTTCGCGGCTTCCTTTCTAACATGGGCTGACTCTGCATTTGCATTCATAACGTGGTACATTTAGTTCTTCCATCACGATTCTCGTGCCCCTTACATGTCGTAAATTGACAAGTCATTTTTCAGGTTTCATAATTAATGTCAAAGAGAACGGATGATTTCATTATCAATGTATTTGGAGTATAGTTTAAAGTGTGCATGTTAGTTTTATGCGGATCACTTAGACAAAATTTTCTTTTTAATGGTGGCTTTTTACTAATAGATAAGGTCGAATTAATAATAGTGCTATAGAATGTGTGAAAAAAGCCGGTGTTAATGAATTATGTGAAGCACAAACTTTCTCTAATGTTCTCTCTCTGAAATGCTGCATGCATGATCGCTAATTTGTATTGATACCTTATACACAATCCTTATACACCGATGAATTACAAAACAACAAGAGGTTTGTTTGTCAGTGATCTCCCGCTTGAACGCCTCTGTTGCCGTTGATATTGACATAACACTTTTCTTTTTTTGAGAGAGAACGACTCTCTCTACAAAGGCAAGTACCCTTTCAACAATTTATTGTTTATTTAGTTTTTTTTTTTTTTTTACAAGTTGTGGTGTACTTTGATTCCTCCCCGCAAGGCGAGTTAAAATATAAAAAGCGAGTAGAAATATACAGGGATAGTATGCACTTTTGAACTCATCAAGCGAAGAGAACTCATGATCGTAGTCTCAGTCACAGACAAAGTCAGCATTGGAACTCACTCATAGACTACCCTTCTATTTTCCGATCTTAAAGCAGTCCTCCTGTAACTGTTCGTGATAAGATTCTTAGCTTCGAGAGAAATCAATTAGTTCACAATTCCCGATATTGACTTGTTGGCAAATTTAGCGCCGTTCACTGATTCGAACAGGTCAACACAACTTACACAGTGATACACGGGAATGGAAAAAATGTGTGTCTTTAAAATTATCCGGCGCCTTGTCAGCAACTAATTCCCAGTAAAAGCTCTGTTTTGTAAGACGTTTGCATGATAAAGGGTCTATCTTTAAGAGTTGACTTAATGGTTGCAGGTTAGGGGAAACTGAGATCAGATTGAAAATTAACGTTTATTGTTTTGCATTCAGACCATCAGTACGGTTGCTGTGCTTTTCTTTGGAATGAAGGGTAAACTGCGAAAACTTGACAAACGTAAACCAAAAGCCAGTGCTACTAGTAAACATTGTTCACGATAAAAGGTTAGTTTGAGTTTGTGAGAAATGTTGAGGCTAAATAAACGAGAGAGCATTTACGTTATTCAATATCGTCCACACGACTTCTTTAAAAGAGTATGTTGGATCTGACATATTGATTCTTACTCTGTTTCTGCAATCCATATTACGCCGGTCGGGGCCAGTCCTTCTGAATTTAACAGACGGAAGACATTGAGTTTTTATATTAATGACATTTTTCATCATCTCTATCAGTTGCTTAGCTCACAAACTTAAAACTTGCAAACTAACTAAGCACTGAACAACATGCACTATAAGCAAAATCTATCAGAGGATTCAATTTATTAACAATCATTTCGATTCATTAACAAGCGTTCAAATCTAGTTAAAATGTTTCGAAATTATATGAAAATTCTCCGGTCTTGCTAGAACTACGAATTTATGGCTTGGAAACGCAACTAAATCTTAAACCACGACATTCACAGTCGAAGAAGCTTTACTTTACAAATAACAATCTAAACCTTTAGCCATTTCGACAAGATCAGCCTGGGAAACGATCATACGGCGCTCCTCGCTGTGGTTCTAATGCAAGCTGTCAATGATGATAGACACTACGGCCTTGTGTGCGACTGTTTTATAACAATGTTTAAAAGTGGAAAAAAAAAAAAAAAAGAAACAAGAACAAGCTAATGGAACTGACAACGAAAGGAAGCAGTAAAACTTTATAAAATCTGCCCCGTTAATTTGGTAATTGAGAAAAATTGATAAAGCACGAGTCTTAAACATCTCATGGGGGCGACGAAAACGAAGTCCGAGTTTGCCAGTTCCGTGCCTCTCTTCGACCATCAAAATTTCATCTGAAGTCTTGAACCTGAAGTCTAATGTTCTTACGTCTTGCGTCCTTTCAGCTGATTTAAGTGAGCGTTTTCTGTAGCACGTGTTAAGTAAAAATGCTTGATAACAATTTGCCGCGACATCCAAACAATTCTGGCTTGAATACCGAGTTATTGTGAACGGCAAACAGAACTGAACAAAACAAAAGTATATTGGACTTCTCAGCTCATAAAACTGAAAAGAGTGAAAAGTTTAAGTTAAGTTGTTTTAGCGCGAGATGATTATGGACAACTATGCAACATAATCAAACTTTAAGCTTCTTTTGAGTCACTGATTAAGATGTCTAATGTGGGCTGGCTCATAAATTTCGAGCCTTTTGGTATAAATCAGAGAAAAAAACAAAGGCAGAAATAAAAATCGTGTGTAAATGTTAATGACCATCATCCTTAATTATTGTCTTCTTCTTTCCTCTACACTGTTAGTAAAAAGGGAGATTACTTGTGAATATGTTTTGCTAAATTGCCATTCGTTTTATCGAATTTTATTCAATTTTATTTCGGACTAACCTCCTTTAAAGACAAACATTGATTCTACGATAAGTATATGAAAGGGTTACCTTTACTGTAAAAACTTAGTAGTAAATATAATGGTAAGTGTCTGGAGATCAGGGCGGAGCCTTCCCTACAAAACCTTTGGAACTCCTAGTTTTCCACCCAAGCCAAAATATCAGCTAACGAAAAAGTAAAATCACACTGAAAACGTTGCTTTGAGACAAGTTCCTTGCAAAATTGCGACACTATTATGAAAATGCACTCATGCCTAAATTGCAACTCATGGAAATTGAATAAGGCCGCAGGTCAGGTTTGTTTTCAAAGACGTTTCCTGTGAAATTTCAAGACTATTATGAAAATGAACTGATGCCTAAATCTCACGACTTAATGTGCCGTCAACTGAAGTCACAAAAGGTTTCATGATGTTAAAAAAGAAGTTTCTAACAAGATTGCGGGACTGATTATGAAAATGCACTCATGCCGAAACTCTTAAACCTGCCAAAATTCACAAGAGGTTTGTTTTCAAGGAAGCTTTAACGATGTTCCACTTGAACTATAACCTGCTACCATTTATTTACGTTTAATACATTTCTGATCTTATCTGAGATTTTGCTGGCTGTAACTTTTGTAAATATAACCGCTTAAGCAAACATAATATCTCCCAGATAACGTCAAGTAATAAGCTCTACAACTGATTTCGCATTGCAGGCTGAGTTAACTTTATTTAATTCATAGTTCGCTTGTCATCTTGTGTATCGTGCCGTAAGACAAATAAAGCTGTAGATCAAAATAAAAAGTGAACTTATTTAGAGGAAAGAAATTGAATTCAGTTATCGTATTACATAAGACACGTTCCCTTTTTATAACACCTTGATATTTCCGTTTGTTAAATTATTTGTCAACTTCGCGCCTCAGAGCTCTATAGAGTGGGCTGCAGCGCTTTCTTAGATAAGTTAATCGGTGTCCTGCCTGAACATCCGTGTCGTGCCTGAGAAGTTGTACACTTTATTTAGCTGCATGATCCAGTTTACAAGCACGCTGGGCCGGTACCTTAAATTTGTCTTATTTTATAAACCCCTTCGCTGACTGGTGCTGTCCTATCTTCTATTCAGCTCAAACATGGCCACCAAATTGACAGGAATAGCGCCAGGTATCGCGTGATTTGTTAAGTTTAGCCTTAGGAAAGAATTTTAAGTATCACAGTAGTGCTAGGTATAATGGTACCCACGGGCATTTAACAACATTTTAAAGGAGCTTTGCGAATTTAACACTCAACTGAAATTACATCTTAAACACGATAAAAGGTTAGTTTGAGTTTGTGAGAAATGCTGAGGTTAAGTAAACGATCGAGCATTGACGTGGTTCAATATTGTACACATTACTTCCGTTAATAAAAGAGAATTTTGGATCTGACATATTTATTTTTACCCTGCTTTTGCAATTCTTATTACGCCGGTCGGGGCCAGTCCTTCTTGATTTAACAGAAGGACATTGAGTTTTTATATTAATGACATTTTTCATCATCTCTATCAGTTGCTTAATCCTTTCCGTTAACTATGGTTTCGACAAGGTCAGCCTGGGAAACGATCATAGGGCGCTCCTCACTGTTATTCTAATGCAAGCTGTAAATGATACTAGACACTACGGCCTTGTATGCGACTGTTTTATTACAATGTTTGAAGTGGAAAAAAAGAAACAAGAACAAGCTAATGGTACTGGCAACGAAAGGAAGCAAGTAACACTTTAAAAAATCCCACCCGTTGAGGTGGTAATTGAGAAAAATTGATAAAGATGCTCGAGTCTTAAACACCTCATGAGGGTGACGAAAACGAAGTTCGAGTTTCCCAGTTCCGTGGCTCTCTTCGACCATCAAAATTTTAAGTCTTGAAGTTTTGAACCTGAAGTCTTACGTTTTTACGTCTTGCGTCCATTCAACTAATTTAAGTGAGCGTTTTTTGTGGCACGTGTTTTAGTGTAGACAGCTTTGCTTGACAACAATAATTGCCGCGATGCCCAAACAATTCCGACTGAAATATTTATAGTAAACTGCAAACAGAACTGAACAAAACAAAAGCATATTGGTCTTCTCAGCTCATATGACTGAAAAGAGTGAAAAGGTTAAGTTAAGACGTCTTAGCGCGAGATGATTATGAACAACTATCAGGGTCGTAACATGGTATATCCGGGACCCATTGATCCCTATTTTCTTGCCGTAATTTTGATCCCTGAGCCCCATTTTCCCCAAAATGTTGATCCCTGAGCCCTGATGAAAAAATTGATCCCATCCATTTTTTACACAATTTCAACTCAGAAAACTTCGTTTATGTCCATATATAAAATATAGAACACGTTCAAATGGGCTGATGAGAAAAACATTAACTCTAAGTCTTAGTTGAAGTTGTAAGTTCTATCATAGCTTTAAAGATATAGATGAGTTGACCTCTGTGCATTATGGTTAATCCATACCTTAAAAGTAGGCCACTTCCCTTTACGTATCACACGTCTTGAAAAATCTTGCTGCGGAAACTTGACCTTTTTATATGTAACGTTCATCAAGAGTATTTACTAAAGTTTATTATTAGCCTTGCTCATCATCATACGAGCAAGGCAGGTTTTTAAGCCAATCAGAAGAAAGCATAAGAATCGAAATTCGAATAAATCAGTATAATTTTAGCCAAACAGCAGTAACAGTGGTTGGTCCCCAGTGGAATTAACAGCACTGTAAGGAACTTCTGAACGAAGGTCTTCCTCTAGCTTTCCAATACCTGTACAGTACGAATATCTACTTGCTCGGATAAATTGTCCAGTTAATAAATGTCCGGTCTCTTGCAACCAAATATTTCACGTGGGGCGCTGAATCTACAGGCAGCGGTCATACCTTTTGACATTGAGATCTTTTTCCTCCTTCTGGCTGACGGGCGTTAGTGGTCTACAGTAATGTATTATTGGAAAAGTGTAATCGTTTGTCTCACGATGTAGTCACTTAATGATGTAGATCTCGACGTTTCAACTGCGTACTGCGAGTGTTTATCAGGAACTGCAACACTCTGAACTTATATGACTCCAAGCTCGGTTCTGGTTGATCGGTTCTTAACTGCTGGGATTGGTGCATTTTGTTTGAGCTGTTGCCTCACTGGTCTGTTGTCTTACGGATCTCCTACTGCTGTGTTTCTTGGTTAAGGGCAATCAACTTTTAGAATTTCTTTTCCGCCATCCCTGTTGATGTTGTTGGGGCTTAGATCAATTACCAATAGCAAGCCACCTGCTTTACATGAAGTAGAAAAATGAAATGGTGCAGGCCACAGGTTCTACAGCTCAACAGCCTTTCTGTATCAATCCCGCCACTGGCTTTTCCTGATTTAATAACTAGATTGTCAAAGGACATATCTGGTTGTAGGTCTTCCAGACCTACATTCTTCCAGCTTCGAATCTAATGGGCTCTGAAAAGTTGTCCACCTGACCTTGCTCCCCTTCCTCCTCATCACCACTTGACTCCGATGAATCATCTGATTCAACTGACCCCTGGAGCAATGCAACTAGGCGTTGTTCTTCATGGTGGCTCAAACAGAAGTTGTTTCCATCTTTTATTATCTCAACTTTCTCGATGATACACTCCGGTGAATTTCTGTCGTCAAGGTGCCCAGTCTTGTATACAAGGGGATCTTCATCTGACTGTTCCAGCCATCTCAAACTCATGCGATCTTCCAGGAATGCATCACCGTTATGGTGGAGATCTTCTGAAAGAACTGCAAGGAAGAAAGGAATAATAAAGCTCTTGTAGTTGTGCTTGAAAGCAACTACATCGCCTTTTGAAAAGATAATCTCGTATTCCTCGACTGCGTCATGAGCTGTAGATTGTCCTTCACTCCCTTGAACCTCTTTCAGTAGATCGATTTCTCCATGTGCCGATACATTCCTTCTGAACATACTCAGGGCAAGTGGAAGTGTACCAGATCTTTCTTTGGTCTTCCCTCTTGTTCTTTGTTGTCGTACACCCCGTCCAAATTCCTTCGCAAAGCCCTGCAATGCCTTCCCTTATCTCTCCTTTTCCTACGCGCTCGTTTCTTCGTCCACATCCTCGTTACCCTTGCCGTGGGACTTTCGAAGCCATTCCGGTGCCTTTAGACCCAGCTTTCTCTGTGTATAATGGCTTTGAGGACCGGTATAAGAGATGAACGAGGATTGGTATAGCCTCTCGATAGATTCTAAAATGCAGCTGGGCCTCCGCGATGCGTAGTCGTTCATGTCGGGGGTTGGGCGAGCGGGTGTTCTCATTCCACTAAAAAATTGCTCCAAATCTAAGGTGGTGAAGGAAGAAAACAAAAGCCCTTTTCGCGATGTCAACAACTTAAAAGCTTGTCTCTGCGCCAGAGTTCACAACGATCACGTAGTTGTCCCTGATAGCCAAGCCAGTTGGACTGGAAAATCCAACATCTGGACCTGCAATCGGAATGATGCACACCCGGTTGTGCATATTCGCCATGTACCCCGTTGATTTTGCTTTATCTGTAATGATCAGGATGCTGTGTTTTGAAGAAAATGCAACTGCAGTGGGAAATTTTAAGATGCTCTTAGCTGGGTTTTGCCGCCAAAATCTGTCCTGTTCTGGAACAAGGGTGCAAACTGATGGGTCATCTGGCAAAACATTTAACAGGTTCTCTTTAAAAGGGCCTACAGCAGTCGCCATGTTCATTTGATCTTTGTTGCGTATACAGCTGCGGGGAAGTGACTGTGCAATTGGCTTGGAAATAGCCTCGTTGGAATCCTCCCTGGCAGAACGCAGGAGCTTCAGATTAAAGAGATAGTTTCCATGTAGAACCCAATAGTTGAAGAGCCCACTCCTTACTAGCTTGAGAACGTGCGGAGGGTCTGGAACAGGAACTCTGGTGTCTTCATTTGCGATACTAGACATATGGCTTCTCTGGGAGGCTTCTGAGTCAGACACCCATGGCAACTCTTGTAATCGATAACACTCCAACCTGACAACGAGCGCACTTGCGTTCCATCGGCTTTATACTTGTATGCCCAACTTGTTCACATTCGTCGCACACAATCCCTTCTTCTTTGCATTCTTCACAAGAAACCACACATTGAGTCCCATTTAAAAGACAATGTTTGCATGTCTGCACAACCTTAGGGCTGTCGTTATCATAGTGCTCAATCCGTGGTGCTCCTCCTCCTATCAGTAAATCAAGTAAATTCCGCTTTTAATGAATTGGTTTGTCTATTGTCCTGTATTGTTATGCTTGAAGACTTGCCAGGAGTAAGTACAAAGTAAAACCAGTCAAAGATGTACTTACGTACCTTTCTCTGTCCCGCGACTTCTTTTTCTCCTTTTTCCTCTTACCCATTTCTCACAACAAAAGATATGTCAGGATATGTACACAGCGCTTTGAGAAGAGCCCAGAGAGCCGTAGGCAGAGTTGCGTAACAAGGCGAGGAAAGTCCGCTCAACAATTGAATTAATTAAGAATACGATACCATGTTTTTGTCAAACAACTCACATGACAGGAATTGCCCCCAGCCGGAAGCAAGAATAGGAAATGTACGTCGGCCAGGAAATTCTATGGACAGAAACCTTATTACGCGGAAAAATATTGTGATAAGAGATTTTTTTACCGTGTGTTCATGGTGTGACAATTCTGATCCCTGATTCGAGCTCAAAAGCCTTGTGATCCCTGATCCCATTCTTCTGAGCCCTGAGCCCTTTCCTCTGAGCCCTGATCCCAGTCATATTTTGAGCTTTGAGCCCTGAGCCCATATACCATGTTACGACCCTGAACTATGCAACATAATCAAATTTTAAGCTTCTTTTGAGTCACTGATTAAGATGTCTAATGTGGGCTCGCTCATAAATTTCGAGCCTTTTGGTATAAATCATAAAAAAAAAAACAAAGGCACAAATAAAAATCGTGTGTAAATGTTAATGACCATCATCCTTAATTATTGTCTCCTTCTTTCCTCTACACTGTTAGTAAAAAGGGAGATTAATTCTGAATATGTTTTGCTAAATTGCCATTCGTTTTATCGAATTTTATTCAATTTTATTTCAGACTGAACTCCATTAAAGAGAAACATTGATTCTACGATAAGTATATGAAAGGGTTACCTTTGCTGTAAAAACTAGTAAATATAATGGTAAGTGTCTGGAAATCAGGGCGGAGCCTCCCCTACAAAACCTTTGGCACTCCTAGTTTTCCACCCAAGCCAAAATATCAGCTAACGAAAAATTAAAACCACACTGAAAACGTTGCTTTGAGACAAGTTCCTTGCAAAATTGCGACATTATTATGAAAATGCACTCATGCCTAAATCGCAACTCATGGAAATTGAATAAGACCGCAGGAGGTTTGTTTTCAAAGACGTTTCCGGCGAATTTCAAGACTATTATGAAAATGCACTGATGCCTAAATCTCACGACCTAATGTGCCGTCAACTGAAATCACAAAAGGTTTCATGATGTAAAAAAAGTTTCTAACAAGATTGCGGGACTATTATGAAAATGCACTCATGTCGAAACTCTTAAACCTGCCAAAAACCACAAGAGGTTTGTTTTCAAGGAAGCTTTAACGATGTTCCACTTGAATTATAACCTGCTACCATTTATTTACGTTTAATACATTTCTGATCTTATCTGAGATATTGCTGGCTGTAACTTTTGTAAATATAACCGCTTAAGCAAACACAATATTTCCCAGATAACGTCGAGTAATAGGTCTACAACTGATTTCTCATTGCAGACTTAACTTTATCATTGTAGAGTTAACTTTCTTTATAGTTCGCTTGTTATGTTATGTTAAATAAAAAGTGAACTTATTCAGAGGAAAGAAATTGGTCATATAAGATATACGCACACTTAATATACATCATGATTTTCCTTTTTTTTTAAATTATTTGTCAGCTAAATTCGCGTGGCAGTTTTGGGGCTTACTTGGTAAGCTTCATAGCCGCGCTGCCCGTACTTCGGTGTCGTGCCTGAAAAGCTGCATACGCTAGTTAGCTGGTCTTGTTTTCAAGTACCACGGGTCGATACTTGTAACGTGTCCTAGCTTTCAAACCTCTTTTCAGTATGGCACTGCGCTATCTTTTTTTACGCTCAAATATGGACACCAAATATGCACACCAAATTGTTAAGTAGGAGTACTTTGTTTAATTTATACTGAGCTAGCCGTAGCTGACCGTAAACCAATGAAACTAAGAACGACTTTGTCAGTTTTGTGACTCTCTTCGATCATCAAAATTTCGTCTGAAGTCCTTTGAACTTCAAGTCTAACGTTCAGAAAGAAAACCCAGCTTCCTCTGACGTCCTTTCAACTAGTTCAAGTGAGTGTTTTTTGTAGATCGTGTTAAGTATCCAGTGTAGACGGCTTTGCGTGACAACAATTTGCCGAGATATCCAAACAACTCCGACTGAAATATCATTATTTAATGTGAACGGACTATAGAAACAAAATTGAGAAAGAATACTGAACTTCTGAGCTCATACCTGAAAAGAGTGAAAAGGTTATGTTAAGAATGAGGACGTCCTAGCGCGAGATGATCATGCACAGCTAAGCTAAGGTAGACTGCTGCACAATCCAAATGTTTAGCTACTTTTATTTGGCTAACATGTCTAATGTCGGCTCGCTCATTAAAATTTCGAACCTTTCCGCTTCAAATTTCATCCTTCTTTAATTCAAGGGTACTTTCAACTTTTGAGGTGTTTCTCATGAAATATTCAAGTCGGACGCTAGTTAGTTGTGACACTGTAAATCATAACAAACTGTATATCAATATAAAGCTTAATAAGTGTAGTTTTTAATAAAGTATATATTTTTTGCGAACCTCTCGTTAGAAAGCGCCAGGACCCGAGAACCTCTTCAACGGCCAAGGTTTTTCGATATTTTATTTGGCTGCCAAGGCATCTGGGCTCAAATTTAGCCGGTGGTCAGAAATATGTGAGACGTGTTGCGTTAATGGTTGCCACACTAAACGTTTACTAAAGATCAAACTGATTCCCTGGCCAGTTTTGTTTGGCATTATCTCTAAAATATTGCAGCCAAATTAGTTGAAAGTCGATGTGGCATTATAAATAAACCTTATAAAACCGTGAGCTAATAATAGATATCCCGTGGTCTCAATTACAATGGAAAGCAGTTTCCCACTAAGGTATGTTTTTTTTATTCACGTTCGGTTTTCGAAATGTAGCGCAGAACTGGGGAAGCCGCCCAAGACAAAGGTGAGCAAAGTAGTCACGACTCAGAAACAGACCAAAACTATAAAAAAAAAACACTGAGTTCAATTCATGATTGACTTTTAATTTTGAAAGCCAAATTCTACAGCATACCTCTTCCATAATTGTCCGTGTGATTTTTGTCATATCCCGAATCACACTTTGGAAAATAAAACGCATTAATTCTTTACCTAATTTCGCATAACAAAGGTGTAAAGTGTTTTGTTTTGACGTTAGACAAAATTGCTTCATTTGGCCACACCTTCCACAGTCAACTGAATAAAAGAATTTTCTTTAATCCAAAAATAAACGTCTCAAAACATTGAAATAGAAATACCGCTGTTCGAGAAGCGTTGGCGGGGCTTCTTAAACAAAGAAGGTTATCTGAATTTGTCTGACCTCATTTTTGAGTTTTTAATATACAATGGGCCACTTAAGATCGTAATGTGCAATAAAGCGTTGCCTGTTCACGTAATGGAGCTTATGAGTTATTTAACTAATTGAGGAAGTCGTTGCCATACTTAGTATGTTTGGATATTTTTAGGCAATTCCCACTCACAAAGTGAAAAATGTGAGAGATAATTAAGATATGTCAGATAGCTGCAATTCTAATTAATTTTTTGACCATTGACGACCACATTACTTGTGTGGGTGGATGTATTGTCTTCAAAGCAATAAAAAGGACACAACCAGATAGATCTTTATTTCAGTTCTAGGCCTGGCTAGGAAGCTCCGGATCCAACTGAAGTTTAAACAACCTTACAACATCCTACAAGGTAAATTGTTTACTTATCTGAGTAAAGATTTGTCAGTTTGTAAACGAAATTCACTGGACTACTAGGCCACTAAGTAGCTAAGAGGCTTTCTATTCGACTAGCATTTTTTGTTAGTTTTTTCAGGGCTAATCTTTTTTTTACAGAGAACGGGGTACGTAGCAATTTAGCAGGCATTCTAGCGGAAGCGCGAGACATTTTGATTGTTGACCATTTAGATCCAGACTTTTCTTCTGTAGGAAAAATGTATCTGTTCTTTTGTTTTTGTTCAGTTTCTACCCATTGTTTTCGTCAGTTTCTAATATTCAGGTGCTAAAAAATAGACTAAGGTATAGATTGAAAACGATCGGACAACTTGTTTAAGAACAAAACTGCAATGTATTGTAATTTTTGATCAAAGTTACCGTGGTTAAATTAAGTTTTCTCTTCTATCTATATTTCATATCCATCCATTCATCCATTTATATTATTAATCTTTAAAGCTGTAAATTTTTTCATGTTAATTTTTTTTTAAATTATTTTAAAATACTTAAGAGCGGCTGCCTGTAACGATCGAGAATACACGAGATAAGGAGTACTGGTGTTACCTCAACCCGCAATGGCCGGTTTAAGATTGTGCGTATATTTCTAAAAGGAAAGTAATAGGATTGTTACCACTAAGCTATCTTTGGATAAACGTTTGTTCATTTATAGGCGCCAGGTTAAAAACAAAACATCCCATTGCTTTCACACATACACCACTCATCGACATTGAAATTCCATTAACCTGGTTTAATGCCATTGTTCTAGTCCCCACGAGTGTCCTGCACACTGCCTGCAACTCAGTCCTAGAGCATCCATATAAAACTAGAAGCTGAAACCATACTTCCCTAATGAAGGAAACATAGATTTTAAGCATCACAGACCTAATCCAAGATCTTTTTCCGCCTTTGCTTCCCACTTTTTCCATAGGATTCATTGCCCAAGATGAAACAAGCCATTGCTGTCATTGTCCTTGTTCTTTGCCTCTCAACTGCCTTCGTTGAGTCCAAGTAAGAAAACACTAATTATCATAAAGATTCCACTAAGTAAAGAAACACTTAGAGAGTTAGTCAAATACTACATACGTTTATCTACATTGACACGAGGTTTCAATCATTGGCTTTCTCTGTCAAATTGACTTGCCAATTTCATGAGAAATGATCGTGGAGCAACCCTTTGGGGCCGTGATCTGCCATCTAATGACATAGTCATTAGTCAGGAAGTTACTTTACTTTCTGCCTTTGATAAATGTACAGAAAGGCATTTAGTTTTTTCTTTATTTTAAAATTGGAATAGCACACAACAAATGTGTGAGGCAGCTTTAATCTTTAGACTTAACAAACTAGCTTGACTGACATTACATACTTTAGAATGTTGTTGATATAACGCGTACAAAGAAGGTTTATCACGAGTTTGTGCATTGATGCTATGAAAGTGACAGCTGAAAAAGCTATCACAATTTGCCGTTTTTTTAATCTTTAGGTTATTCAGATATTTATTTAATTCGTGTTAAATTTAATTAAGAGAATTGCTTGCTCGTTAATACAGCGAAAAAATAAGAACCTGACTTTCAGCTTGTTCTGAATACTATATCTTAAAATAAGGAGGCCACGTTTGATCGATTCACAAAGCTTCCACCAGATAAATAAAACCAAAACAAGCTTATCACTTGTCTTCATGCTCTCTTGTTGTCAGCAGATAGGTCCCTGTAAATATATAATAATTAAATGCCTTAGTTTTTCAGTTGATTTGAACTCACATTTTCTTTTTAGATCCTATTATAACAATCGTGAAAAGGCAGCCCTGTGGAAAATCATGGAAGATGTAGAAGAGGTTGGCACCAGTACTTGTAGATTCAATCCGATATAATAATAATAATAATTAATAATAATAATAATAATAATAATAATAATAATAATAATGGTGTAATGATGACTTATCTACAGAGTAGATCATCAAGGACAAACTAAAGAAATACATAATTATATATAATAGGAATAAAAAGGAATATCGAAAATTACATACTGGTATATAAAGTATATTAACTGAAGTTTGAAAAGCAATCAGTCTAACGAATATATATAAACCCAAATTAATCTAAACTGGACTCGGCCTTCGTTTCCAATCCGACATATATGGCGGATGCGCTGCATTAACACAAAAGACTTGCCGCTATAAATCGATAGGTTGAGACACAAGAAACGACGTTTAAACAAAGTTGGAACAATCAATCATTCCAGTAAAAAAGACCTCGACTCACAGCGGACTTCCTCCCGCCTCCACACCACAGCTTTTTCCAAAATCGCCATAAATACTGAAATACAAACGTAATTGTACTTGTAAAAAATTGCATCCATAAGAATCTAATCATCAGTTAATAGTAAAAAGAAAAAGATTACATTATTAGTGAGGTCATACTTGTCTTTGTGCAATTGCACATGCGCTTTCAATGTTTTTGCGAGGCAAATGTGACATTCAAGCGTTTAGGTTTAAATTTAAAACACTTCAGTTTCTGTCACTCATTTTAACCAGTATTTATCCACATTATTTTGCGAGAACCTTTTGAATCTGCGAGGCTCAGTATTTTTTCTTTGTATCCGTTCCTTTGCAGTTTGCAGAAACAAGAGATAAAGGTGATCATGAGTGTGGTCCGAACAAGCCTTGCCCTGCAAATTTGAAATGGCAAGTTAACTTCCTGATTATTTATCAAAATAATTTTAGATGATGCCGGGCTCTAAAATTTGGCGTTCTGAGAAAAAGAAGTTTCAGTTTTCTAGACGTAAGGTAGAGGTTTTGAAATTACTATCTCGCATAGAATGTAAACTTCGGTCTCCTTCGATAGATAGATTTTGATTTTGTTTATTCCCACCCTTTTCACCAATATCTCTGGCAAAATAAAAACTTGACGCTTTCTCTTTTCTGTTAAGAGGTCTTTCCTCATAGCAAAACATTGTAAATGTATATTAAGCATCCTGGGTGGCTCAGATTTTAAGATATTTATGTTTGAAAACACTTAAAATTAAGGATCCTACTTTGCATAAATCGGAATATCTTAAAATTATGTTAAATTGCGATCGGTTAAAGAAAGAATTCTTTTCGATATTCGTGCAAGGTTTAGGTTCAAGAACCCGGCGAAACCGGTGCTAGATAAGAAGGCTGAATCTTGGTCAAGTTCAGTCGTTATTCGCTTTTTCCGAACAAGAGTTTTATTTTGTTTTTCCTGGTCTATTTCACTGCTATTCAAGTGCTTTGAATTTTAATCATGATTATGAGAAGTCGTGCAAAACGTAAAATTTACTTTTACATTTATATTCAGATCAAGGTTAAAGTAGAACGTCACTCTAAAAATCATGTATTTTTTTAGTTCACCAATGAAAATTTAAAAAATTTTAGTTCACCAAATAAAAAGTTAACACTGAATTGAGTTACTCACCGTTGTTGGAGCTTCTGAACAGCATCCGATACATACGAAATTCTCCTCCAAAATCCAAATTGAGCACCGCCATTTTGAATGACACTTAGTTGCCCGGCCGCTTCTTCTTGACGTCATTCCGTCCAGCGGAACTGGCGCGAACTGCAGACGGGGGGAGTTTCAAACGCAGTGACAGAGGTGTATTTTTCCGCCGTAAATTTTGTTTGTTTGTTTTTCTTTTTGCTGTGGACTAAATATGCCGTCGTGTGCGGCTCCAGACTGCAATAACAGATCCAAAAGAGATAAAGAAACAGGTGTATCTTTTCATAATGTGCCAGTTAAACACGAGAGTTTAGCAAAGAAGTGGCTCGACCAGTTATGCCGAGAAAAAAGATTCGAGCTGCCGAAGAATGTATATGTGTGTAGTGAGCATTTTACAGAAGACTGTTTTGAATTCGTACAAATTGAGCTGATTGGTGGAACCTCTCGAAAAAGATCTCTCAAAAAAGAGAAGTAGAATTTCAGTGTTGCAGTTCTTATTAACACAGCTCGGTTAAGAAAAACCATTATTAAAAGATCTTCGTTTTCGATGATAAATGAAATCCCTGCGTAATAAACCGGCAAGCAGTGAGACAGATTAAAAACAAATACAAATGGAAGACATCAATTAAATTGATTTTTAATGTTTGAACCGACATACAATTTACAGTAAACTACGAGGTTTCGAGTACAAATACACTAGACACTAGCTCTTCTCGACAACAAAGGCATTCCCTTGCGGTTGGCATACACTAAAATGTACCTTGAACTCTCTCATTGTTTTCATTACCTTGCACTTCTTCATCTTCGGATTGACGGACACGTTCTGGTTCGAAACGATATCGTTCAAGCGGAGCCATTTCCACTTGTTTATTTTACGTTTCGGTTTCCGTCATGGAAGACGGCCAGATTACCAAGTGCTTGTCAAAATGGCGGTGCTCAATTTGGATTTTGGAGGGGAATTTTGTATGGATCGGAAGCATTTCAGAAGCTCAAAAAACGGCGAGCAACTCAGCTCAGCATTAACATTTTGTTGCTCAATAAAAAAAAATGACTTTTAGAGTGACCTTCTCCTTTAATGTTCAATGCGAGATTGTAATTTTAAAACTTCCACCCTAAGTCCAGAAAAACTGCTGCGAGCTTCCTTAAATGCAAGCAAGCGGGACATTGGAAACGTTCGTTCTAGATCTAGAGTAATTGTTTTGTCTTTGAGAGAAAGAAGGCCGCGGAGGGTCTAGACCGTTCCCTGAAAACACTGTAGGATTGAGGTAGCAGTAAGGTCAGTGAGGTCACCAGTGATTACTAAGAACTGCATTTTCAGAGCTATCCAGGAGTAAACTAATTTTCTTTAGCCCATGCTCCAATCAAGTGTAGTTGTTTACCCCCCTAAAGCTACCATTAGACCTATACAAGCCAAGTACTGCTACTTCATACTTTCCAAAGGCTGATACGCTGGCTTGGGCCTCAAATGGCTACATGATCTTAGTAGCTTGCCACATAAACCAATTTTTAAAAAGGCTGAACTAGTGAGCAGCACTGAACGAACTTGATTTCTAAAACTTTGTATTATCCGACGCGTTTCGTTAGACTACGCAAACTTCATCAGGGATTTTCTTCATCAGGTTTTACAAGTGATAGTCTCATGCTTGTGTATATACACAAACCGTAAACCATACAACACGTTTACTGATTTACGTTAAGGAAACAAGTTACATGCTTTAGCAAGGAGTGACTAGGGCGTGAACCACATGCGTAACATATTTGCCACATTACATGTGCGTGACGTATTAGTTTTGGGCGGTCACAGATTAAGCCCGGGAGATTAAGTGCTAAATCTTACGAGAATGTGTTTCCACCCGGCATGAATTGAACTTGTTTTTAAATATCCCCACATGAAACCCGGTGTTCTAGCTGCATTGCTGCCACAGAGTTCTTGTAATATTCCATCAAGCAAGTTATGACTCCCTAAATTTCTAGGGTACTTATTCATTTTTCAGTGAATGGATATTGTGGCGCTAGCACTATTGACACAAATGATGGAACGGTTAATAAACGCTGCAGTATTTGTTAAAGTGCTACCATGAATTTCCCACTGACCTTTACTCAGCTAGGAGACCATAAGGCTATAACGCTCATGATCAGTAGGAAATTCATGGGTCCATTTACACATACACTGCAGAGTTAATTCATTTTTAAGACAGAATTTTCAGCCTCAGTCTTTACTATTGAACACAGCAGTCTCCGGGAGTTGATTCTAGTTATAGTACCTTTTTTTCTCCTCTTATTTATTTTACATTTTCTTTACAGTGTTGATTACTTTTGTGTGCCAAGGAATTAGCGTTGTCCAGCATACTGGAGTTTGAGGCATCGAGATCCATGGTTGTTAGATAATTGAAATAGTGCTTAGTTCGCAATAAAGGAAGCTTGCCTCAAAAAGAAATGTAATTGTGGTTGGACCAGGATAGTAAGAGTTAGCTGTACATGTTCGTCTGCAGATATATAGTACCACCTCCTTGCGCTGTTTCTTGTGATACGGGATTCCTTGGTTGTGATATAGCCGGGAATTCCTTGCTCACCCCTAGAATCAGAAAAGCGGTCATTATGTCCGGTGGTGACACGTTTTATGGTTTACGCAAAACCTACATTTATGCTTGTTTAATTCTAGATTAACGCTTCAGACGAGCGATCGTCAGGTCTTTTTCTTAACTTGAACTAAAGGACTATCGTAACAGAGCTAAAAATTGCAAGCTGAAACAACTGAACGTTCCTTAAAGTGAAGATATTCTGCACAATGATCGCTCGTATGGGGTTAAGTTTTAAACGCGAACAGCTTTATATGTTTCGATGTCTCGATATAGGATTGGATAATCAGCTTTGTAGGTGAACAATTACATGAATTGAGTTTGCTGACGCGTAACAACTTTCTGTACCCATTAAGTTACTAATGCAGTGATACTGTTCTAATTGTCGAGTCGGTTTCGTAACAGCTCTATACTATATAAGTAATGTTTTTAATTTCTTCATTGCATCTTCATTTCTTCAGTTCACAGCCCTGAATTAATGACCTGAAATGAAAGGACCCTTGAACATTGGAAGAAAGCTATTTTGCAACAGCAACCAATTCATGTTATTGCTCACATATAAAGTTAACTATTCAAGGAATAGTCAACATTGAGGGATATTAGTTGGTTTATGTTTAGCTGGGGTAAAACATGACTTCCTTATCGGGATTAAATTGATGTTGCACTTTTGCTTTCTTTGATCAAGGTGAACGTGAGGCTCTCTTTGAAATTTTGCCTTGAAACAACGTACAGGCTATAACATAGAGAGAGTTAATACTTGTTATGTTTAATCAGGACTGCCTAAAGTGTAACTACAATTTATCTGTGTACTTATTGTACGTACATTGGAGTTGACATTTAATAAACGCTTTTGTGGAAATGAACTGTTGTCAGCTTTGCAAGGAGATCTAGTGGTGCATCCTGGGATTTGGGTAGCTCCTCGGATGCCAATTGACTCACTCACTCCCTATATGTCAAAATTTATTAATGTAGACTGAAAGAATCTTTCACAAAACAGCTTATATGAGTTAAACTTCATCCTTGTTGACTGCATGTGGTCGTTCACCAAAATGACCGGAAAGAACAGCACCTGGCAGAAAATGATTAAAATCGAAAAAGCTCCGTACTTTCGAAGCATGTTTCGGTTTTTCTGAGTGTTTAGAGTGCAACCATACTGTACATGGTTTAAAATCATGCTGAGACGGAAGGGAAAAGCTTCGTCTGCCCTGCAAAGGCGACAGGCTTAGCAAGAAAACTTTAATTCCATTAAATTATTGTGAATTTCAAAATTAGCTTTACACTGTAATTTTAGTTGCATTAATTCGGCTTGAGCGTCAATTTCCGCAACCTTAGCAAGAGGATATCTAAGTGTTTGGTGTCCGGATCTGTATCGAACTGTCATTAGCATCGAACATTTCGCTAGCGCAGGTTTTTATCGTGTTATTTGCTAGTCTAAATTTATCGTTTAGAGATTGAAAGGAAGAATTTTATACGGTTTAGTTTACAGCACACAAATTTGTAATCTTTTCAAAATCTCAGCCACAGGTTTTTTCTTAAAATTTCGCAAATTTCAGCCTCGCTATTCTTATAAAATAAATTCTTATAAAAAAAAGTAATTAAAATTATTCCTCAAATTTATCGACTAGAGACAGACTCACAGCTTTGCTAAATTTTGCGTTTAATTCTTTGAACTTTAGTGTCAGTGGAAAAGGAATAAACCTGCAAAAAATTACTCAAATACACCTGTGATTAATAAACACCGGCCTACCTCCAATATCGGGCAAAAATTTGTTTTTTTAAGAAAATAACTATATTTCAGTTATTCTAGCCTTGTTGATTATTCTATCAAGCTCGTCACCTCCGCCGTTGGGATCAGTCTGCCGTCAGTATTTTGTATTTTCTACCTCGAATAGATGCCTGTGGGCCTTCAAGGTCGCGTTTTCGTAACAACGCCTTCAACATTTAATCAAGCCGTGAAAATAAGGAGATGGACGTTGGCCAGAGATGCCCTCCTTCAAGGATATCGGGTAGTTCTGTGAAAACTGTTTGCTTAGTGAAATTACAACGTTGACTTTCGCATACAATTTTAATTAAAATACTGAACTCATCTGTAACACGCCTGTAGAAAAATTATCATCAATTTTCAGTAGCCAGGATCACGTCTAAGGTGCGATATTTAGTAATTATTTTATAACTCTCCGCCGATTTAAACAATTTTCTGAAATGAGCGCGCATTACGGTTAAAAACACCTGAAACCACCAGTGATGGTAGAAGCATGATTGCTAGCAAATAACGACAAGCTCACTATTTTCTTTGATTGTATTTATACTATGATTTGATGAAACGCATAAGACCTAAAAAAGGTTTGAATTCGGCGTGCGCTGATCTAAGAGCAAAGTCGTGCATTAGACGAAGAAGGGAAGTTTTGCGAGGACATCGTAAAGTCCATTGCGTGAGGGAACAAGTCACACGAGATGCAGCTTCTACCTTGTCTATAATATCTTCAGTCTGCAGTATTTTTTTAGCTTAACGCGTAATTTTACTCGGGTTAAGACTCAGGGTTGATATTTAGAGCTCTTCTTCAGGAGGTAGAAGTCTTATAGAGGCCGTATAAAGTAGGTCTTGGGGATGATTTGTGGTTGGGAAGGGTTCAATCGTTGGGCAACTGCTAGTTAAGTATTTTTTTGTTGTTCAAAATGGCCTTATAGCGTCTCCCGTTCAAATGCCTTGCTCAACGTCTGAGACTTGAAGTAAAATGGCGAGGAAGAGCAGGACTTGACGAGGATTTTCTTTTCACGTGTTTACAAAGAGTGCATGTGAGTTTGAAAAGCTATTCGATTATTTTGCTCCCTTATAACTGTAGCGATTTCAGGCTTGCGATCAACTGATTCCTCGTCGGATTTCCGACCAAGTTGTGTTACAGCATCAGCTAGATGTTTAATCATCGTGATTCGCATCCAGCATTAATGTAGTATGAAGATGAAAAATCGATTTAAAACGCTGTCTTGCTTTAATTACTGAGACGATTCTGTTGTAGAAAGGCGAACTTTAGCTAGGAAAGATCGAGTTTTGAGTGAGATTTTAGGTTCGTTGGCGCCGTCAATTATTGCCCACTTATCACACTTGTTTTTATGTTTCATTTCAGTCTATATGTCTCTTTCTTAAAAGAAAACTAAGTCACATCTTTCTCTTTTATGCTATTCCTTGACCTTGCTTTCTTGTCATAAGCCCTTAAATTGAAGTCTTGTTAATATGTTATCGACTATCATATTCCTTCAGTCCCCTTTAAAGTCTCAAAATGTGCCCAGTTTCAGTATGTTAATTCTTGTAAACTGAATCCAGTCATAAATCGATCATAAATTAAAAATGTAACTTCGGAATTGCTATGCTCCAACCTCCTTTCGTCCTTGAATCAACAAATCAGTTTTACAAGAGAATTATAGTTGAACCGATAGCAAGAGTGGAAAAATGAATTGCTTTGATAGGGAATTGACTGCTTACTTTTACGCAAACGGTTACTGGATCACCCGACAAGACTTGAGTTTGTACTGGCCGCCAAAAACTTGTTTTTACTGTGTAAACTGAAGGAATTGCAAAGTATTTGACAAGTACAAGTGGACCCACACGAACCGCTCTCAGTAGATTGGCATGTTATCGAAACGTTTATGGATTAATTTCGTTTTAAAGATTCATGTTTCGGAAAACGATAATTATTCAAATCAACGACTGATTTGACATCTTATGCTTGGAGGATTGTCAATATTATTGAAATCAATTGTCGCAAGGGAGTCAAGTAAATAAGACTCGAATACGTTTATCGGCGATTCTTCAATGCGTCGAGTATTTTGGCTGAAGTTTAAAATGGAATATAGATTATTTCAATACTCTACTTGTGTATGTAGACTGATTTTAATATAAGAGTTGACTGCTCTTTTCATTGTTTTCTTTTATGATAATCCACTAATATTTTTCACAGAAGTTTTGGAGCATTTATTCTCATATTGTAACTAAAGCTTATGTACATGTAAACCCCCTAGATGAGAGGATTTTGATGCCGTGTGAGGCTTGCACGTGACAATCCACACCTTTGGCGAATCCCGCGTATCTCCCTCCGCAAATTTCAAGAGAAAAAACGACATTTTTTCAGTCCAAAACGAGAAGTTAACATGAATGTGCTCCTGACAATCAGCCAGTGTGCAATTCTTCGAGCTAGTTAAATTGGCTCGGTGATATTTTAGTCCTGTTTGGAAATTGCTTTGTATGGCGAAATTTTTTTTTCTGCGTCGCTACTCCGGGCCTTTAAGGTCGAGTTTTAAATTACGCCTCCAGCGTTTAATCGAGAAAATACATATATTGCCTTCAGTCGGAGGTCTCCTGCTGTAACAATTCAAAACGAAAGATAGATTTCATTATAAAAGGTTGCCATGCACTGGAATGACCGTTTAAACTAAGAAAAATTGGCCCTTTCTAGAGGTTAGAACTCAAGCACTGATAACCGTACAGCCCTTCAATTGCCGAGCATTTTGCGGGATGGATAAATTCGCGATCGCTAATGGGCAACCAGATTCAGTAGTTCTTTCTTGGCATTGAAAGTTTTCAAATGAATCGGTTGATTTGTGTTTGATTCTGAAAGTTGGAGATTCGAGGGTTATAAATCTTATAGCTCATGGGAGAATTTGACGCCTGAGTATGAAAGGAACTGCTAACGCAGAAGAATAAATAAGGCGGAATATTGTTTTTCCGACCCAGGCTGAATATTCTTATTTTGTGCCGATGTTAGGCTGAAAATATTCTTTTCAATGTTCTTAGATTATAGCGTATGACATTTCCGTTTTAGAATGTATTGGGATATCTAAGTGTTTGGTGTTCGGATCTGTATCGAACTGTCATTAGCATCGAACATTTGGCTAGTGCAAGTTTTTATCGGTTTATTTGCTAGTCTAATTTTGCCGTTTAGAGATTGAAAGGAAGAATTTTATACAGTTTAGTTAACAGCACACAAAATTGTACTCTTTTCAAAATCTCAGCCACGGGTTATTTCTTAAAATTTCACAAATTTCAGCCTCGCTATTCTTATAAAATAAATTCTTATAAAAAAGAGTAATTACAATTATTCCTCAAATTTGATCGACTGGAGACAGACTCACAGCTTTGCTGAATTTAGCGTTTAATTCTTTGAACTTTAGTGTCAGTGGAAAAGGAATAAACCTGCCAAAAGTTACTCAAATACACCTGTGATTAATAAACACCGGCCTACCTCCAATATCGGGCAAAAATTTGGTTTTTTAAGAAAATAACTATATTTCAGTTATTCTAGCCTTTGTTGATTATTCTATCAAGCTCGTCACCTCCGCCGTTGGGATCAGTCTGCCGTCAGTATTTTGTATTTTCTACCTCGAATAGATGCCTGTGGGCCTCCAAGGTCGTGTTTTCGTAACAACGCCCCCAACATTTAATCAAGCCGTGAAAATAAGGAGATGGACGTTGGCCAGAGATGCCCTCCTTCAAGGATAGCGGATAGTTCTGTGAAAACTGTTTCCTTAGTGAAATTAAAACGTTGACGTTCGCATACAATTTTAATTAAAATACTGAACTCATCTGTAACACGCCTGTAGCAAAATTATCATCAATTTTCAGTAGCCAGGATCACGTCTAAGGTGCGATATTTAGTAATTATTTTATAACTCTCAACCGATTTTAACAATTTTCTGAAATGAGCGCGCATTACGGTTGAAAAAACCTGACGCTACCAGTGATGGTAGAAACATGATTGGTAGCAAATAACGACAAGCTCACTATTTTCTTTGATTTTAGTTATACTATGATTTGATTAAACACATAAGACCAAAAAAGCTTTGAATTCGGCGTGGGCTGATCTAAGAGCAAAGTCGTGCATTAGACGAAGAAGGGAAGTTTTGCGAGGACATCGTAAAATCCAGTGCATGAGGGAACAAGTCACACGAGATGCAGCTTCTACCCCATCTATAATATCTTCAGTCTGCAGTATATATATATATTTTTTTTAGCTTAAAGCGTAGTTTTACTCGGGATAAGACTCATGCAGGGTTGATATTTAGAGCTCTTCTTCGGGAGGTAGAAGTCTTATAGAGGCCGTATAAAGTAGGTCTTAGGGATGCTTTGTGGTCGGGCAGAGTGTAATCGTTGGGCAAATGCTAGTTAAGTATTTTTTTATTGTTCAAAATGGCCTTATAGCGTCTCCCGTTCAAATACCTTGCTCAACGTTTGAGACTTGAAGTAAAAATGGCGAGAAAGAGCAGGACTTGACGAGGATTTTCTTTACACGTGTTTTCAAAGAGTGCATGTGAGTTTGAAAAGCTATTCGATTATTTTGCTCCCTTATAACTTTAGCGATTTCAGGCTTGCGATCAACTGATTCCTCGTCGGATTTCCGACCAAGTTGTGTTACAGCATCAGCTAGATGTTCAATAGATCGTGATTCGCATCCAGCATTAATGTAGTATGAAGATGAAAAATCGATTTAAAACGCTGTCTTGCTTTAATTAAGACGATTCTGTTGTAGAAAGGTGAACTTTAGCTAGGAAAGATCGAGTTTTGAGTGAGATTCTAGGTGCGTTGGCGCCGT